>NC_141994.1:72850588-72864526 GCF_049901715.1 Pseudonaja textilis
TTCTGGCCAAGGTTTTGGGGAAGAACAGCTGCAAAATTAATACATAAACATTTGATAGCGTTGGAAACATTCTCCCTGGTTCCCATCTGGGGAGCAGTCACCGATGCTGAGAAGGAACAGACATGGAAGGAAGCATGGTAGAAAGTGAGAAAGTGGGATATAATTCAGGATAGGGATGTGGTGGCTCAGTGGTTAAGATGTTTGAATCCCTAGCACCAAGTAACAGAGTAAGCTCCCGTTACTTCTCCCAGCTTCTGCCAACCTAGCAGTTCAAAAGCACGTAAAGAATGCAAGTAGAAAAATAGGGACCCCTTTGGCGGGAAGGGAACAGCGCTCCGTGCGCCTTCAAAGGCGTTTAGTCATGCCGGCCACATGACCACAGAGACGTGTTCGGACAGCGCTGGCTCTTCGGCTTTGTAACAGAGGTGAGCACCGCCCCCTAGAACCAGAAATGACTAACACATATTTGCGAGGGGAACCTTTACCTGTACCTTATAATTCAGGAAGGCAAGAAAAATAGTGGCACAGCTCAAGCGTTCCTGGCTAGCAAGCAAAATTGGGAGTGTGACCTTGAGCCGTTAATGCTTAATTCCCCTTTGAAGCGCCTGTTTTGTTTTCCTGTTTTCCTGGGTTAATCTTGATTAATCTAGGGGTTTATCCTGTCAGGATGGCAGGAAAAGTGAGTTCTGGTGTGCCTTAGCGAGTTATTTTCAACCAGATTCCACTTATATCTTTATTCCTCTATGTAGGAGTTCGTTTTAGCTGGTGTTTTTGCATGGGGTTTGAATATCTTAAAGGGGAAGGGCTGCTTTAAATCTTTTGGCCTTGTTTTAGTGGTTCCCGGAACTGTCCTTTTGGGGTGTACTTCATGCAATAGGATGCAATTGTCTTCTTTATTTGGCTTGCAGGGAGCTATGGGACATCCAGGACCCCTGGGGCCAAAAGTGAGTTTTGAAAGATGGCTTGTTAATTAGTAGACCAGCAAAATACTGTGGACATAATATATTTAGATTTCAGCAAGGCATTCAACGAAGTAGACCACAACCTACTTCTTAGTAAGCTAGAAAAAAAGTGGAATAGATAGCATGACCACTAGATGGACTCGCAACTGGCTGGCAAACCGTACTCAACGAGTAGTCCTTAATGGGTCTAAGTCTACATGGAGGGAAGTAAGCAGTGGGGTGCCACAAGTTTCCATCTTAGGCCCAGTACTGTTCTATATCTTCATTAACGACTTAGATGAGGGAATAGAAGGGGAACTTACCAAATTTGCAGGTGATACTAAGCTGACAGGAATAGCTAACACCCAAGAAGATAGGCTCAAGATCCAGATGGATCTTGACAGACTAGAAAACTGGGCCATATCTAACAAATTGAAATTCAGTGTAGAGAAAAGTAAAGTCCTACACTTAGGCAAGAAAAACCCAAAGGACACATACAGATTGGGTGAAACCAGGCTCAATAGCAGTAACTGGGAGAGGGATCTTGGAGTCTTAGTGGACAACCAGCTAAATAGGAGCCAGCCGTGTGCAGAAGTACCCAAAAAAGCTAATGCAATCCTAAATTGTATTAACAGAGGGATACAATCAAGATCAAGAGAAGTACTAATACTACTCTATAAAGCCTTAGTAAGACCACACCTAGAGTACTGCATCCAGTTTTGATCACCACATTATAAAAAAAGATGTTGAGACTCTAGAAAAAGTACAGAGAAGAGCAACCAAGATAATGAGGGGATTGGAGGCTAAAACATACGATGAACGATTGCAGGAACTGGGCTTGGCTAGTCTAGGGAAGAGAAGGACCAGGGGAGACAGGAGAGCATCTTCCAATATTTGAGGGGCTGCCCCAGAGAGGAGGAAGAGGGATCAAGCTATTCTCCAAAGCACTGGAAGGCCAGACAAGGAATAATGGATAGAAAGTGAACAAGGAGAGATTCAACCTGGAAATAAGGAGAAACTTTCTGACAGTGAGAACAATCAACCCTTGGAACAGAAGTTGGCCTCGGAAGTTGTGGGAGCTTCATCCCTGGAGGCTTTCAAGAAGAGATTGGACTGCCATTTGTCAGAAATGGTGTAGGGTCTCCCGCTTGGGCGGGGGGTTGGAATAGATGACCTACAAGGTCCCTTCCAACTCTGATTATCTGTTATCTGTTTCCGTTAATATTTCAAAATTAAAGATATCTTTGGCAAAAACCTGAAGATTTTCTGCTGATGGATCTACAAGATGATCCAAAATTAAAATTAAAAAGGAGAAAATAAATTCTCTTTTCTTTTGCTCTACCTCTGACTAGCTTTGGATACTCCATACGGGTAGTCCTCGACTTACAACTGTAATTGATCAGAGAATTGCAGTTAAGTCATGCCGTTGTTAAGTGAGCCATCAAGCCATCAAGCCGATGCCTGATTTTACGGCAGTGGTCATTAAATGAATGCCGTGGTTGTTAAGCCAACATTGCAGTCATTAAGGGAAGCCATTTTAGCCCAAGGGAGGTTTTTGTCGAAAACCAGAAGTAATTGTCAGTTTCTGGCAAAAAACACACAACCAAAAATCACAGCTATTTGATTATGGGATGTTGCAAATGGCTGTAGATGGAGGTACTCTTTCATCAGCAGTGCCTTTTTATTTATTTTTTATTATTATTATTTCCAAGGATAAAATACAGAATCAAGGGGGAAAAAAGGAAAACAAATTACAATACAAGCAAAAAAAGAAAATGACAATCCAAAAAGAAAAAGTATATAAAAACAAAATATCAGGCAGGGTTGAATGCGTGAGAAGTACTTCTTTTGGAGTCTGTGGTAATTTCGAATGGTCGCTAAATGAGACTGGTTATAAGTCGAGGGCAACCTGTACTGTATTCCTATCTAAGTAAATATCCAGGTGTAGTTGTGTATGTGTGTTTGTGTGTTTGTGTGTTTGTGTGTGTAGGTAAACAAGGAACACTGGGCAAAAAGCTGCTATAAATAGTCTTAACTTTTAAAAAAATGAATTATTGTTTTAATTAGCTAAAATTAAATTGTTTTAAATTATTTTTAACTGGCCCGAATCTGACCCGTGTTCTTATGCTTAGTTCTGTTTTTCTAGCAGAAATTTATCCTGAGTAGTTTCAAGAAAGAATGATTCTCTTCTGACTGATTCTCTTTAGGGGGAACAAGGATTTCCAGGGGAAGAAGGAGCCCCTGGTCTAAGGGTAAGAATAACCACAAAGATTTGTTGATTCTTATTATTTTTATTATTTTTTATAAATAACTCAAAGTGGTGAACATATCCAACGGTCCTTCCTCCTCTTATTTTCCTAACAACAACAACAACCCTGTGAGGCAGGGTGGGTTGAGGAGAAAGGACTGGCCCAAGGTCACCCAGCCGGCTTTCAAATCTAAGACAGAACTAGAACTCACCGTCTCCTGGTGATCGGCCCAAAGTCACCCAGCTGGCTTTCCTACATAGGGCAGGACTAGAATTCCCTGTCTCCTGGTGATCGGCCCAAAGTCACCCAGCTGGCTTTCCTACATAAGGCAGGACTAGAATTCCCTGTCTCCTGGTGATCAGCCCAAAGTCACCCAGCTGGCTTTCATACATAGGGCAGGACTAGAATTCCCTGTCTCCTGGTGATCGGCCCAAAGTCACCCAGCTGGCTTTCCTACATAAGGCAGGACTAGAATTCCCTGTCTCCTGGTGATCGGCCCAAAGTCACCCAGCTGGCTTTCCTACATAAGGCAGGACTAGAATTCCCTGTCTCCTGGTGATCAGCCCAAAGTCACCCAGCTGGCTTTCCTACATAGGGCAGGACTAGAATTCCCTGTCTCCTGGTGATCGGCCCAAAGTCACCCAGCTGGCTTTCCTACATAAGGCAGGACTAGAATTCCCTGTCTCCTGGTGATCGGCCCAAAGTCACCCAGCTGGCTTTCCTACATAAGGCAGGACTAGAATTCCCTGTCTCCTGGTGATCGGCCCAAAGTCACCCAGCTGGCTTTCCTACATAAGGCAGGACTAGAATTCCCTGTCTCCTGGTGATCGGCCCAAAGTCACCCAGCTAGCTTTCCTACATAAGGCAGGACCAGAACTCACTGTCTCTGAGGATGGGGAAATGAGTCCATAAGCCCATCAAGATCATACGATATCCCACTGAGCGATGGCGTTGATAGTCCCAATTCTTATCATAGAATCATAGAATAACAGAGTTGGAAGGGACCTTGGAGGTCATCTAGTCCAACCCCCCTGCTCGAGCAGAAGAGTCTCTATTCCAAATATTACCTTCTACCTAGGATCGAACTCACAGCCTACTGGATTGTGAGGCGAGAACTCCACCTCCAGGCCACCAGAGCTGCCAGCGAGGACTAGCGATATGAAAATTTCGCTAAGCGAGGACTAACTGTATAAAAATCAAACGTTTACTGATTTACTCCACTCTGCAGATTTACTATAAAAATGGTGTTTATTCTTATTTTATTTTTTTAATCCAGGGTAAAAGGGGACAAGATGGTATCAAAGGAGAAAAGGTGAGGTACATTTTATGCTTTTTCTGGGGGCGGAATTTAAATCCAGTTGTGACTCACTTATAACCCTTACACCCTATTTCCATCGTGACATCAGCTGCATTCCCACAGTCATGAATGCAGATTGTAGCTTCACACGACATCTTGGCTTGTTTTAATGGTGCCCCAATTATTGTACTTCTCTCGTTTTTTTATTTTTTTGAGCAAGGAGATGTACAGAGGTAGTCAGGGTTGGAGTTCAAAAACTTTAGCAGTGGGTTCTCTGCCTGGTTGCTGGGTGGGCGTGGCCATGGTGGGCGTGGCCTAGTTGGCCTCCTGCACCACGGCAGTGGGGGGAGGGGCGTTTTTGCCCTCCCCAGGCTCCGGAGGCTTTTCTCGAGCCTCCAGGAGGGCAAAAATGGCTTCCTCGGGCTCCAGAGGCTCTCTGGGAGCCGGAAACGGGCCCATTTCCGGCCTTCTACAACTTCCAGGAGGCCCGTTTTTCGGCCTCCCTGAATCTCTGTGCACACCCTGCATTGACCTACATCCAAAAACGGGCCACGTGGGGACTCCTAGGAGGGGAGGGGCCATCAGTTCCTGTGAACCAGATGTAAATTGAACATTTGGTTTTCTAGAACCGGCCCAAGAGTCAGTTGCCAAGCAATCAAATTTTGATCCCATGAGCATGGGCGACTCCGATGGGAAACAACTGTCGGGTTGTTGCTGGGTTCAGATTTGCGTAGGTGCGTGTGTGCATGCCTACACACCTTCACAGCCCTCCACAACAGCCTTACTTTCTCATGGGCCCCCTTGAGAAAATGAGTTGCCCTCCCCTGTGTTAAAGGAATCATAGCAGGATTTAAGCTGCTTCAACCCAAGCTGCCCTTTGCAATTGACTGATGGTGATTGTGTCAATGTCAAATAATAATAATTATTATTGCTATTATTGCTATTATTATTATTGCACCAAGACAAATTCCTTGTGTGTCCAATCACACTTGGCCAATAAAGAATTCTATCTTCTTCTTCTTCTTCTTCTTCTTCTTCTTCTTCTTCTTCTTCTTCTTCTTCTTCTTCTTCTTCTTCTTCTTCTTCTTCTTCTTCTTCTTCTCTTCTCCTTCTCCTTCTCCTTCTCCTTCTCCTTCTCCTTCTCCTTATTATTATTATTATTATTATTATTATTATTATTATTATTATTATTATTATTATTATTAGGGACTTCCAGGCCCCCAGGGAGCAAAAGGAGACCAAGTAAGTAAAAAATAAAATGAATAGAACAAACCATCTCTTTGCTAATTGGAATAAGATTGTGATGATGATGTTACCTAGTTGGGTCACAAAACGTCTGCAAGAAAACAACCAAACTCAGAGAGCACCAAGCTCAACCCTGAGCTATACACCTTCTCTTCCATCAGTAAATACATATTTATGCACAAATCACACTGAAAATGCCATTCTTTTGCTCTTAGTGGCTTTTTCTCCTTCTTTTTAGGGCATTCAAGGATTTCCTGGCGTGCCAGCCATGGGGGTAAGTCTCACTTTTATTGGGGTCTCGGCCGAAACGCCTCCCTGTGCTAATTTTAAAAGCATGCAAAGCCTTTTGTCTGGGGATAGAGGTTGTCCTTAACTTACCATCAGTCATTTAGTGAACATTCAGTTACAATGACACTGCAAAAAGGGAAGAGTCCTTAAACAAGTCATTGTAAGCTGAGGACAAGTTACAAAAGTACAAGTAAACTGACCCAGACAATACACTATTTATTAAGCACTTATGTGTGTTAAAGAAAAATATATAAATAATATACTATGGTTTCCCCGAAAATAAGACCCTGTCATATTTTTTTTTGTCACCAAAAAAGGCACCAGGTCTTATTTTGGGGAGATGTCTCATTCACTGACTTGCCTCACTTGTGTGCATCTCCTCCAGCCTCCTTTTCACTGTCCGAGGCCTTCAGGAATTTCTTCTTCTGCGGCTGGCAAGGCTTTCCTGAAGGCCCCTGCAACCTTCAGGATCGATCCAGAGCTTTGTTCTCAGCTCCAGAAGCCTTCGGGAAAGCCTTGCCATCCTTGCCAGCTGCAGAAGAAATGGGCTGGCAAGGCAGATGTCAGGGTATGCGAGGCCTGGCTACAATTGTCCAAAAGTAAGTAGTAAGATCGTGCCACCTCCCATCCACACCTGAGCTTAATTTTTACCTGTCCACTCTGGAGTGGGCAGGATCTTAATTAGGGCTTATTTTGGGGGTAGGAGACACGTGTAAAAATCAAGCTAGGACACTTTCAAGGTAGGTGGTATTTTCAGGAAAACAGGGTATATATAAAAATGTGTGTGTGTGTATGTATATATGTATATATATATAGTTTTCTCAAGTTTTCATGGGTACTTACATGTATGGCATTCAGCTTTGTTCGGGTATTTTCCCACGTCATTGTAGTTGTGCTTTTAAAGTTGTAGCAACGTTTCGGCAGAATCTCATCTGCCATCATCATATAAATATATATAAATAAAGTTTAGGAAAACTTTCAGCCAATGTAATTGGGGTTTTGACTGGATTACAAGATCCTGACTTGATCCCTTGGTTCCTAGGTGATGGGACCTCCTGGGAAGAAAGGTGTTCGGGTAAGTAGAGACATCCACTCAGGAAGCCAAAAAAAGGAAGGGCATTGACAGAACCCCCAAAAAGAAGATCATAGAATTGGGGAACATCTCAAGAAGGTTTTAGATAGATCAGGACAATTGATGAGTGCTTCTGTCACTACAGGTAGACCTCAAACTTACAACAGTTCACTTAGCAATCACTCAAAGTTACCGCGATGATCCAAAGCGTGGCACAAATACAGTCAAATAATGAGTCCCTTTATTAGCTCCAATTTTGCCCCCAATGTCCAGGTTACCTTCTGGTCTGGAGAAAACCTCTCCCAGGAACAGCCTTTGGCTGCAGAGAATCAAGTCCAAAACATGGTCAACAAAAACTTTAACTATAAGTCCAATCAAGGCAAGATGAGGTTCTTAGCCTGGCAGGGCAGGAGAAGGAATTCCAGACGTGAAGGAATGGCAGTAAATCAACCCAGTTGGGAGGATTCCAGGAACACAGATAACTAAAGTCAACACAAGATAAACTCACGTTTGTTCCCAGCAAACGCCGCTCTCAGCTTGCATCTCTTTTAAACCTCATTCCCAGCTGCAGCTAATGAAGGGAATCGAGGCCCTTTCCTCCCTTGTAAGCCATGCAACCCACATTGCTCCCTTCTCCGTTCCTCATTGCGTGCCCTAGGATGAAGAGGGGGTGGGCCTGGGTCTTCCTCTGAACTCCTTCTCCCTTGTTCTACCTCTCCCCTGCTCTGCCCAGCCAGACTTTGCCATACCCTAGTTTCCTCCACGGTCAATGGAGCCACACTCCACTCTCTGTCGGCTGTTTGTCTTCCTCCTCGGATTCAGACTCCAACAGGGGCACGACAGTTACTGTGTCACTGAAAAAAATGACTTAGATCCATTTTTTCACACAACCGTTGCAGCATTCCTCACAGTCATATAATCAAAATTCAGACGTTTGACAACCGATTCACATTTATGATGGTTAGCATCTGGGGGGTCACACAACCCTCTTTTGCGACCATCTGACAAGCAGTCGACGGGGAACCCTTAACAACCGTATGACGAATTTAAGATCTGCCATAACTCACTTAACCAAGTCGGCAAGAAAAGTGTAAAATTGGACAAAACTTGCAAGTTTTGGGTCCCATTGTGGTTGTAAATTGAGAACCACTATTGTTTTTGTAGACCTTAAAAAAGGACCACCTGGATTAGGACCAACCCAATCTTTGCATTTATTTCTGGATGCGTTTCCCCATAATACACAATTTACATACGCAATACACAAATACACAATTTTGGAAGGCAGGTGTTTTTTTTAAAAAAAAAAATCTAGATTTTGTAATGTTCAGAAAAGTGTAGAATTTGAAGAAAACTTTTGTTTTCTAATCAGCCAGGAGATATAAATTAAGGGTCACTCCATCTATCTGGGAAAAACAGTTCTCGTAGGAGCATGATTTGCACAGAAATTTGCTTAGCCTTGTTTGAGAATTAAAAAAAAACCCAACAAATTTCCCTTTTGTTTCTGTGTTTAGGGGGAAATCGGACTGATAGGCCCTCCAGGACCAAAAGGCCACCAGGGGGAACAAGGAGAAAAAGGTGAAAAGGTAAATAAAAGGCTTTTATTTAAAGTACTGATAGGCTATATTTCACAGCAAAGCTTTTACCAAGTTTAACTTTGTGGTGGCCAAAACTATAACATTGGCTTTCTTTAAAAAAAAAAAAGTCATCAAATCACTTTGAAAATACAACACAATCTAACATAAATTCAAAGAGTGTTAAGTGGCAAAAGTATTTTGTTCTATATAGCATCATTTTTCTACCTCTCATCTATTATCTATCTTCTATTATCTATTATCTATGCATCATCTATCTATCCCTCTATCCCTCTATCCCTCTATCCATCTATCCATCTATCTATCTAAATATCTATCTCATTTATCTGTCTATTTATCTATTATCTATTTATATCTATCCATCTATCTAATATCTATCATCTATCTCATTTATCTTTCTATTTATCTATTATCTATTTATATCTGCCTATCTGTATCTCTATCTATCTATCTAATCTCATTTATCGTTCTATTTATCTATTTACATCTATCCATCTATCTAAAATCTATCATTTATCTCATTTATCTTCCTATTTATCTATTATCTATTTATAACTGCCTATTTGTATCTATCTATCTATCTATCTATCTATCTATCTATCTATCTATCTATCTATCTATCTATCTATCATCTACTAACCTACCCTGTCTGTCTGTCTGTCTCTGTATCTATATATCTATCATTATCTGTCATCTGTCTATCTAATTTCTCCTTAGTTCCAGGCCGATTCTTTCCTTAATGAGTTTCCATCCTTTGGTTCTTGTCCTGCCTTGAGTGTTTTAGAGAATAGGTGGACCCCTTTATCTCTGGGGTAGCGCCTCAAATATTGGAAGACTTTTATCATGTCTCCCCTAGTCCTTCTTTTCATTAAAGTAGACATACCCAATCCCTGCAACTCTTGGGCCATCCAATTCCACTTTTGCAGCGGGCAAGGAGACCGACTCAAGCATCTATGACCGCTGACTTATTATTAACAGAATAACAGAGTTGGAAGGGACCTTGGGAGGTCTTCTAGTCCAACCCCCCGCTCAAGCAGGAAACCCTTAACCATTCCAGACAAATGCTTGTCCAATCTCTTCTTAAAATCCTCCAGTTTCAAGAACCCACAGCTTCTGGTGGCAAGCAGTCCCACTGGTTAATTGTTGTCAGGAATTCCTCTTTCGTTCTAGACACAATGGTTAGATAAGAGATAGCTAAGAAGGAAAGGGGACGGAGAAAACTTCACTCAAATCCCTAGTTTTCTGAACAGTAAAAATAAAGAAGAGGAAATGTGCATTCAAACTTGCAAGATCCTGTTACAGGTAACCCTACAACTACAACAGGGGTCTTCAAACTTGAAGCTTTAAGACTTGTGGACTTCAACTCCCAGAATTCCTCCTCCTGTCATGTTAGCTCAGGAATTCTGGGAGTTGAAGTCCACAAGCCTTAAACTTGCCAAGTTTGAAGAGCCTTGCCCTACAACACGGGTAGTAGTGTTAGTATTCTTGGTGTTGGCTTTCTGTCTGAGCTACCTCCAAAACCCGGCAAGGGGAAATAACCTTGATTTTTTAAAATTTCCTTTCTATAGGGAAGCCCCGGATTTGGGATTCCAGGTCAACTGGGACTGAAAGGTGAACCTGGAGTAAGAGTGAGTTGGAAAACGGGATTGGGATTCTCATCTCTTGGGAAAAGAACAGTATCAAAATGTGGGGGAAGATTAAGGGGTTTTTGATCGACAATATTTTCCCAAGATGGTAACTTTAAGATAGGTGGACTTCAACTCCCAGGATTCCCCAGCTAGCATACTTTAAGATGTGGGCTTCAATCCAGCATGCTGACTGGGGAATTCTGGGAGTTGAAGTCCACCCCTCCTAAACCATATTGGCTAGGGAATTATCGGAGTTTTAAGTTCACCCATCTTAAAGGATGCTGGCTGGGGAATTCTGGGAGTTGAAGCCCATCCATCTGAAAGCATGCTGGCTAGGGAATTCTGGGAGTTGAAGTCTACCCCTCTTGAAGCATGCTGGCTGGGGAATTCTGGGAGTTAAAGTCCACCCATCTCAAAGCCTGCTGGCTGGGGAATTCTGGGAGTTAAAGTCCACCCATCTCAAAGCCTGCTGGCTGGGGAATTCTGGGAGTTAAAGTCCACCCATCTCAAAGCATGCTGGCTGGGGAATTCTGGGAGTTGAAGTCTACCCCTCTTGAAGCATGCTGGCTGGGGAATTCTGGGAGTTTTAAGTCCACCCATCTTAAACCATATTGGCTAGGGAATTATGGGAGTTGTAAGTCCACCCATCTTAAACCATGCTGGCTAGGGAATTATGGGAGTTGAAGTCCATCCTCTTAAACCATGTTGGCTAGGGACTTATGGGAGTTTTAAGTCCACCCCTCTTAAACCATGCTGGCTAGGGAATTCTGGGATTTGAAGTCCAGCCGGCTTAAAGATGTCAGGGTTGAGAAACTCCGCTCTATAAGTACCTTCTACATTACAACATCTGTTGTGGTCTTCCATGCTTCCTTGCAAGAACACCTGGCAGGAATTATACTGAATGCTTTAAGAATAAATGCCCAGCTAATTTTCTTTCCAAATTTTACAGGGAAATGTTGGTTTGTCTGGCAAGCCAGGGCAAAAGGTGAGTCTCTGTGAATAATTAGTGCAACATGAACACTTCCTGTAATTTTGCCTTGGGGGACACTTTAGCGTTTTAGAAAATTTTGTGCAGATTGCCTGCAAAATTCAGATACCCAATATATTTTCGTATTCTTAGCCCTTACCTGTGATCAAACTTGCATGGTGTTGTGTAAAAGCCGTCTCCCTTATTTGAATTGATTTAAACACTGATTTCAGTTTCCCCAAATGATCAGAGGGAGGCCTGCAGGAAGCCAAAACAACCATTCTACCAAGTACATCCAGTTATTTGGTTCAAATTGGAACCAGTTTACAGCATTAGAAATATCGTGGGTCATTTCTTTACGGCAGCCAGATTTTCAGGAAGAAAGGGAGGGAGGAAAAGAAAAAGAAAGAAAGAGGGAGGGAGGGGGGAGGAAGGAGAGGAAAAGAGGGAGGGGAGAAGGAAAGGAAAGGAAAAAGGGAGGGAGGAGAGGGAAAGAGGGAGGGAAGAAGGGAGGAAGGAAAAGGAAGGAAAGAGGGAGGAAGATTAACAGTTGCCTTTTACCACGCAGAAGTGAAATTTTGGAATGGTGAATTTTTAAAACTGAAAAACTTTGAACACTTTAAATTCTAGGGAGAAGAAGGAAAGAAAGGAGAACCTGGAACCCAGGTAAGTTTGTTGTGAGTTTTATCCAAATTGCAAATCAGTGTAGCGTATGGGATCCGTAAGATTCTTGGTAGGAAAGCTACGAACCAGCCGATAAGGAGCAATAACAGAATATCCTGGGATGGAAGGACACTTAATGGAAACGGACCCAATTTGATTCTGTTCTGCAAAGATAGGTCAGAGAAGAAAGAACCTAGACTTTCAAAATTGGGTCGCTCTTCCTTACTACAGTAATTCCTGGAGGAGCTCAGCCATGTTTGCTTAAACAGCAGTGGTGGGATTAATTTTTTTTTTTTTTACTACCGGTTCTGTGGGTGTGGCTTGGTGGGCGTGGCTTGGTGGGCGTGACGGGGGAAGGCTACTGCAAAATCCCCCTCCCCACCCCACTAACCTGCTTTCCAGCTCCTTTCTCCTGGGCAGAGCAACCAAAGAAGACCCAGCCAATCAGATGGGACTCCATAGGAGGCAAAGAAGAGATGGGATTGGCGGGGCCAGTCAGAGGCGGGATTTGCTGGTTCTCTGAACTATTCAAACTTTCCGCTAGCGGTTCTCCAGAACTGGTCAGAACCGGCTGAATACCCACCTCTGCTCCACAGTCCCCAAATAGAAAGTAGAGTGAGAAAGAAACTCAAGATAACCCCAGTCTAATTTTCTTTCGTACTAGATGGGGTGGGAAGTGTCATATTTGCCGATCGCAAGAAGGAGACGCGAGACGCAGTGACTCTTTCAAAGCTCTTTATTTAGTTCTGAGATCGGCTCGGCTCTCCCTTGGATCGGTGGCGGCTTATATTGAACTTGCCTTGCCAGCCGCGGCCAATGACACCGCTTTGAATCCCCCGCGATCGGTTTCCTCCAATCGCAGGCGATTCGCAACGGGCCGATCGCTGCGGCTCACTCAGCCAATCCGAGCGCCGTGCGTCTCAGCCAATCAGGACGCGGGGTTACAAGAATGCTAATGTAGCAATACAGAACAGGAAGAACCTTCCTGGGATTCTTATCCGGTCTACTTCTTGATTTGGCCTACCTCAAAGGTCCAAGGGTTGACTCATCCACACCCAACGGGAGGAAATGTTGACAATGACTCTACAATTGGATGACCTGAGCGGGATCCCTGTCTTAAAGTCGCCAAGTTTTCCTTTTCATGTTGGTTAGATCATGGTTTCTCAATCTTGAGCGCTTGGAGATAGGTGGATTGCAACTCCCAGAATTCCCCAGCATGGAGACCTCCTACCTAAACAACTTTAAAAAAAAACGACCTAGTTAAAAAACAAAAAAAAAAGCCAACCCAAAGAGCAAGATGTAAACAAAAGCAAATAAAACACACTCACACCTCAGGAACAAAACACATTAAACATTTAATTGGTGTGTTTTAATGCGAAAAAAAAAAATTGGTGATCTGCAGAACAATGACTTGCACTGTTTATACTATTTTATCTTTTTTTAAAAAAAAAAACGTATTAGAAGTCTGCAGGATTTAAAATTATGAATTTAATGGGTCCCTGAGGTCCGAATGGTTGGTGGACCCTGGTTTAATGGACTGCTTAATTGGCCAGTCACATGAGTAGTTCGGAGAACCAGCCAATCCCGCCTCTGACTGGCCCTGCCCCATCTATTCTCCGCCTCCCGAGTCTCAGCTGATTGGCTGGGTCTTCTTTGGTTGCCCTGCACAGGAGAACGGAGCTGGAAAGCAGGTTAGTCAGGTGGGGAGGGAATGGGGATTTTGCAGTAACCTTCCCCTGCCACACCCACCAAGCCACACCACGCCCACCAAGCCACACCCACAGAACCGGTAGTAAAAAAAAATTGAATGCCACCACCGTTGAGGATCCCCCGCTTTAGACAAATGAAACACCTCTCAATCCTTCACAGGGTCTTTTGGGACTTCCGGGACTCCCTGGAGAACGAGGGATGAAAGGAGATATGGGGCCGCCTGGGAAAGATGTAAGTTGCAGGAGGGGAGAGAATGACATTAAAGTCAACCCAAAACATGAGAAGA
>NC_141994.1:73837530-73895030 GCF_049901715.1 Pseudonaja textilis
GGCTGGACAAAGGAAGGCCGACGGCGGGGAGGGGCGGCGGCGGAGCCCCTTGTGCTGCAGGGGGAGCGCGTAAATTTTTAACAAGGGCCCCGCCCGCCCTTAGAGGCCCCCCCGCCCCGACTTCCCTTTTCGTTCCGGCCTCAGGCCGAGCAGGATACCGGATACCTGTCTGGCTCAGGTATCGCCGGATCGCCTTACCTGGCGCGGGGCCGGCCACGCCAGCAGGTAAGTGGGCACCCGGAGGGGCGCGGAGGGAGGTGCCAGCCTAGCCGAGGCTGTATAAAGGGAGGCCGGACCCGGATGGGAGCCAGCCCGACGGAGCGCACCGGGCCCCAGGTAAGGCGGGCCGGGGCTGGAGCCGGAATCCCGCCGGCCTCCCTGCCCGACCCCTCCCTTCTTCCTTTCCTTTCCCTTCGCTTCCCCTTCCCACCTGGCGCCTGGCTCCGCCTCCGCGCAGGTGCGCAGGGTCTTCCTCCCTTCCAGGTCTTCCGTGCGGGGTGGGTGGGTGGGGAGCAAGCTAGGGATGAATTGGGGGGGCTTGGCCCTTCCCCGCGGGCAATGGAGATGGAGACCCCTCCCTCAATTCCGGCCCGGATCCTTTCCAGACGAGGAAGGTGCGCAGGGTCTCCCTTCCAGGTATTCCGTGCGGGGGGGAGCAAACCAGGGATGAATGGGGGGTCGACCTTTCCCCGTAGGCAGGGGAGATGGAGACCCCTCCCCTCAATTCCAGGCCGGCTCTTTGCCAGTCGAGGAAGGTGCGCGGGGTCTCCCTCCCTTCCAGGTATTCCGTGCAGGTGTGTGTGTGTGGGGGGAGCAAGCCAGGGATGAATGGGGGTCTCGGCCTTTCCCCGCAGGCAGGGGAGATAGAGACCCCTCCCTCAATTCCTGGCCGGGTCTTTTCCGCACGAGGGAGGTGCGCAGGGTCTCCCTTCCTTCCAGGTATTCCACTCCGGGGGTTGGGGGAGAGCAAGCCAGGGATGAGTCGGGGGGGAGGGGGCTTGCCCCTTCCCCGCGGGCAGGAGAGATGGGAGACCCCTCCCCTCAATTCCGGCCCGGCTCCTGTCTTCTTCCCCGCGATCACCTCCACCCCCCCCTCCGAGATTCCAGCGCTCGGGTTGAAATCCTTCTCGCATTACGAGTTAGGAATTTAAAACAAAACAAAACCCTCCTCGCGGGATTTTTCAGCCCTCAGGTCGTGGGAACGAGGCCCGTGGGCGCTCTCTGTGATTTGGGATTGGGATGCGTGGAATTGGGTCGGGATTGCCCGGATTAGAAACCCGGGTGGGACCTAATCCTGGGGAAAGCGGGGTGGGAAACGCTGCAAGGGTAGCGTTCCCACGACTCTCTGAACCCTTAGATTAGTCCAAACCCATGTTTACCCTTCGAGGTTTCCAGGCTCAGCCCTACCTGCCCTTGGGGCCAAATTCGGGTCAGAAACACGGGTGGGTTTATGCACCGCCCGACTCGCAAAGTTCCTCCGATATACCATGGTTGTTGGAGGCGATGGTCGTGGGAACGCAGTAGTGACTCCGGTTCCAGATTTGGAGCAGACCGTCAAGGACCCGTGGATTAAAATTAGACAGAAATGGACCCAGTCGCTTTATACGAACCCCGCACCCCCGCCCAGGGACGGTTCCGAAGGGTTTACAATTCCGGACCCACCCGATCTGAAAGCCCTTACGGCCTCATTCACACGACCTCTTTTTAGCCAATTCGCTCCCAAAGCTTGGTTAATGTGGACCTTGGTTAAGTTATCCCCCCTTTTTTTTAATGATTTGTGCAAACCTCGGGTTAGTTTATGGCACGCCCGATGCAGACCCAGAGAAGGTGTTCACGCAAGGCTCCGCTTGAGGGTCGTGTGAATGGACCCACCGAGACTCGTGGGTTCGATCGGGGCCAGCCTCTTAACGGCACCTAATAGGGGTCGTTTTAATTTCCATCGCGGTTTTTAGCTGTCGTTTGTTTTTCTTGGTTGACAAAGAGAAGGAAGAAAAAAAAAACCCGAATAAATTCAGAATTCTGAACCGAAAGAAAAGGCCGGGCTCATTGTGGGGTGCCGGGGGTGGGTGGGAAGAAACGCCCCCCCTCCGTCCTCAATCGCGAAGCCAAGCCACCCTATTCCATAGGAATCCGGGGCTTTGTTAAGGCCAGTTTAGTGGGTCGTCGGAATGCAACTGACAAACGCGTGCAAAAGAAAAATGCGGGCGCCTTGAAGACGGAGCCGCTTAAGAGCCTCTTTCTGTGCTTGGTTCGCAGGCCTCTTCTTCAGGGAGGGGTCCCATTTCTCCCCCCCCCCTCCCACGGGCAGCATCCCGGCATTGTCAAGAGCACACACACACACCCGTCGGCGTCATCAGCTCCGGGAGGAAGAATAGAGAAAGAAAAGAAAAAAGAAAGAAAGAAAGAAAGAAAGAAAGAAAGAAAGAAAGAAAGAAAGAAAGAAAGAAAGAAAGAAAGAAAGAAAGAGACAGATGGAAGGGGAGGTAATTGGAAGGGGAAAAAAAACTCGACTTTACTGGAGGGGGCGCGGTGGGTGGGAGGAGCAGAGGGGAGGGGAAGGAATTGGGGAGGGGGGAGAGAGAGAGGTTGGGGGGGAGAGAAATCCCACCTTCATTGCTGCCCATTCTCCTTCGGCCAGGAGGCTCCCCAAAACGGTGCAGACTTTCGGGGTCCCACCAAGTCTCTCCCCAATTCCCTTCCCCCCGCCCCGGCTCGCCGTTTCAAAGTGGCTGGGACCCCACCCCCGACCCCCGACCTCCGACCTCACCCCGTATGAAGACCAGGAGTTGAAATCTCGCCGAGGTGGGGAAGGGGCTTCCTTCGCTCTCGCCGGTTACTCGGTTTCGAGGGAGGCAAAAGTCCGTTTTAAAATTGGGTTGGAATCGGCGAAAATGGGGTCTCCTTTTTTTTCTTTGCATATTGGCAAAAGTTCGCCACGTGTATTCGCAAATAAACTTGATCGTGTGTGTGTATATGTGTGCATTTGTGTGTATATATACACATACATATACACACAAATACACACATCTATGTCTCTATATCGACCTATATATCTATTATCTATCTATTCTATTTATTCTGTTCTATCTCTATCCGTATCTATATATCGATATCTAATATCACTTATCCATCTATTCTATTTTATCTATATCTAATATCTATTATCCATCTATTCTATCTATATTTCTATCTCTATCCATATCTATCTGTATCTATTTCTATCTCTACTATCTATTATCCATCTATTCTATCTATTCTATCTCTCTAATATCTCTTATCAATTATCCATCTATTCAATTCAATTCTATTCTATTCTCTTTATATCTCTATCCATATCTTTATATCTCTATCCACATCTATCTGTATCTATTTATATCTATCTCTAATATCTATTATCCATCTATTCTATCTATCTAATATCTCTTATCAATTATCCATCTATTCAATTCAATTCTATTCTATTCTATCTTTATATCTGTATCCATATCTATCTATATCTATATCTATCTCTAATATCTATTATCCATCTATTCTATTTATTCTATCTCTCTAAAATCTATTATCAATTATCCTTCTATTCTATTCTATTCTATTCTATTCTATTCTATCTTTATATCTCTATCCATATCTATCTGTATCTATTTATATCTATCTCTAATATCTATTTCCCATCTATTCTATTTTATCTATATCTAATATCTATTATCTATTATCCATCTATTTTATATATTCTATTTATTCTATCTTTATATCTCTATCCCTATCTATATGTACCTATCTAATATCTATTATCTATTATCCATCCATCATCTCTCCACATACCGTCAAATCAAATTTATTTGCGAATATGCATTGACACAACGAGACACAATTTCCGTGCGAATATCAACCGAACTTAATTTTAGATATATTTATGCAAAATAATTGTCGTAACAATAGACAAAGTCATTTTATATACTTATATATCTATTGTAAACGTATTACCACTCGAAGGAGAAGCGAATTTCGCCGTTTGCGAGGAAGGAGAAGAGGCCTCATTTTGAAAAGACGCGTTTAGACGTCCACACGTAATCTCGGAAACTGAATCTTTATTCTCACGGATGGCTTAGTTTTTTGAACGTGGCTCGTTTGCCCCTTCTCCTGTGGGTTTACTCTCCCTTCGGATACAGGTCGCGGCTTAAGGGGAGGCACCCTGTAGGACCCCCCCCCCCCAGGGTCACAGTTTACAGAACGCGTGTAAAGGGGCTCGTTGACACTTAGGTGCGCGTTCACACGACCAGCCAAGCTGCTTTTTTGTTTTTCTCTCTTTCTCTTCTGGCAAATTATCCGCCGTTCTTCCTCGCCCCTTCCCGGGGCGGGGGAGGGGCTTAACGGGGATGGAAGAAAACCAACCCCCACCTCCCTCATTGCACTGATGGGGGGGTGGCGGTTCCGCCTGGGCGAAATCTGCCGTTTCCACCTTACAGGGACCTCCCCCCCTCAAACAAAAAAACCCCCGAGAATCTGGGCGGCGTACCTCATTCCCCATTGCTACAGCGCGCGCCCCTCCTAGCCCGGCTGGGGATAATGGGCAGGGTAGTCTTCCAAGTCGCGACGCTGGCTTTAAAACGGAGCCTTTCCTTTTTCAAGCTGTTTTTATTTTATTTGTTTGTTTGAGCGGGTGGGTGGGTGGGAGTGAAAGTTTGGTACTTGTTTTTGTCAGATATGGCTGTAGGGTCTCCCGCTTGGGCGGGGCCGGTGGGGGGGGTTTGGACTAGATGACCTCTAAGGTCCCGTTCCAACTCTTGATTATCTGTTTATCTGTTTAGTTTTTTAAGAGGAGAAGGGAAGAGCAACTCGATCCGGGCTGGGGTCTCCTCGGGAGAGGAGGAGGAGGAGGAGGGGGCCGTGGAGGGTCGGCCCAGCCGGTTTATTCCACCCCCCCCACCAGCCTTCCGCCCCCCCCCTCAAAACGGGAGAAGGAGGCGGCGGCGGTAAAATCTGGATTATTTATTTTACGGCTCACAAACCAAAGGAAAGAACCCTTTGGAGTGAATCTAGGCTGACGGTGGCCCAGAGATAATAAAGTCGTTTATTTTATTTTATTTTTTGTGGGGGGGGCGGGCGTTGATGGGGTGGGCTCCGGATCAGCCACGCGGGACGCGGACAAAGCCTCGCTTTAGTAGCGATTCATAGAATTATTTCCTCCCCCCTTTAATTCATCAGACAGACCCCTCCCTCCCAAAAGCCCCTCTGCCTTGCACCGCCTTTCTTGAGTGGAGGTGTGTGTGTGTGTGTGTGTTGGGGGCGGTTTCTGGACCCCCCCCTCCGACCCGGCCTTCATTTCCCCCCAGCTTTCAGCCTCGGGAGCGCGCCTTTCCCACGGGAGCGCGCCTTCCCAACCTGTCTTGCACCGCCCCCGCGCCCCCACCCCTCCAATCCCCAGATTCAGGGGGCTCATTGCAGGAAACCCCCACCCCCTTTCCCGAAATCCGTCGAGAAAGCCAGGCCTTCGGCCCCGCCCCCAAAAAAATTCCGCCACGCGGTGCGGCGGGAGCCTCAGTCCCGCTTGCTGCGAAACTTGGGGTTCGCGGGCGGGCGGGGACTATTGGGGGCCCAGCCGAGGCGGAGGGGGCAAACTTGGCTCGAGCAGGGTGGGGAGGGGAGGAAGGGAGGTGGGGAGGCCGACCCCCCCAGCAATGGCAAAAAAATCCGTGGGAGGGGGAATCCAACTAGGGCCTCGACCTTCCTGGCGGGAGCTCTTCAAAGGTTTGAGGGAGGAGGGGGAAATGGGGACACCCCCCAGGCCTTGTCCTCCCCCTCCCGCGATCTGGAAAAGAGGGGGGTTTGCTCCTGCGGGCGGGGAGAAGGAGGAGCAGGTAGCCCGGTTCCCCCCTCCGCCCCCCACCCTCCGCTCCGCCTTACCTGGCTCTTTCCGCGCCTCCCGCCACACCTGAGCCACGGAAAAGGCTTCGGGACTCGCTTCCTTCCCGGTCCTTCCCGCCCCCCACCACCCCCGGCTGGACGGAGGGCGTGAGGGTAGAGCCCAGCCCGTTTGGAGCACCTCGCTTTGTCCCTCCGGGCGATTTCCGCGGCTGAAGACCGGGAGGGTGAGGGGGGGTGTCTCCGCAGCCCCTCCGCGGTTCTTTCCTGGCTCCGTGGCCGCTTTCCGACGTGATCTGGACACGGGGAGGGTGAAATGGATGGACGTTCGGCCAAAATTTGCGGGGGTCTCGGGGTTTTCGTGGGAAGCTAGAAAACCCGCTTCCAGACCCGTGACTGACACGGGAGAGGCGGGTTGTAAGCCCCGGACCCAACAGGAGGGATACACGCACCTGGGTCCGCAGAACCTGGCGTTTCGTCAAGATCTTGACTCGCGAAGAAAAAGGGCTTCGCCACGCGTGTCCGACGCTTCCAGACGTGCTGCGGGGGGAATCTTTGTCTTCTCTACGCCTCGAGGCGGGGGGTCTCTCGGGTTTTTCGAGGGGGGGCTGGGCTGGGGAGTGGGGGGAGGAAGAGGAGGGGACCGGGCAAAGGAGCCCCCTCCCACCCAGCCGTCTGTTTCTGGAGAAACAAACCCGAGATCAAAAAGCGTGTTTTGGAAGCGGGTCCTCTTCCCAGAGACGAGACTGGAGGGGAAGGGGCGTCGTTTCACCTTCAGACGAGGTTTGTGGAGCCAGGTTTAGGAGTAGCGGGTCTCGTGGAAGCCTACAGCGGGGAAATCGCGCTGGGTATGTGGGTGGGTGCGTGGAAAGTTCACGAGGGCCGTGTCGAGGAACGTGAGGACGCCGCTGCCGCCTCCGTGGACTGGCTTGCTTGCTTGTTTCTGCGGTGGGTTGGCTTGTGTGATTTGAACCCACCCCCAACTTCCACCCGCGTTCGTGATCCCAGGTCGACCCAGTTGGATCTCCCCAGCCTTGGGCGGAGGTCTTGTGGGCTATGGGGTCGCCTTGAATCTCCCCGACTCTCCTCGGCCACCCACGGAGCCCCCACGAGTGTCTGAGCTGGAAGGAGGGAGGAAAGAGATGGAAAATGAGAAGAAGGAAGGAAGGAAGGAAAGATGGAACGAGAGGAAGGAAAGAAGGAAGATAGGAAGGAAGGAAAGAGGGAAGGAAGGAGGGAAAGAGATGGGAATGAGAGGAAGGAAAGAAGGAAGATAGGAAGGAAGGAGGGAGGAAAGAGATGGGAATGAGAGGAAGGAAAGAAGGAAGATAGGAAAAAAGGAAGGAGGGAAAGAGATGGGAATGAGAGGAAGGAAAGAAGGAAGATAGGAAGGAAGGAAAGAGGGAAAGAGATGGGAATGAGAGGAAAGAAGGAAGATAGGAAGGAAGGAAAGAGGGAAGGAAGGAGGGAAAAGGGGGAATGAGAGGAAGGAAAGAAGGAAGATAGGAAGGAAGGAAAGAGGGAAGGAAGGAGGGAAAGGGGAATGAGAGGAAGGAAAGAAGGAAGGTGGGAAGGAAGGAAAGAGGGAAGGAAGGAGGGAAAGAGATCGGAATGAGACGAAGGAAGGAAGGAAGGAATGAAAGGAAGGAGGGAAGGAGAGAAATGGGAATGAGAGGAAGGACGGAAGATAGGAAGGAAGGAAGAAAAGGAAGGAGATGGGAATGTGAGGAGGGAAGGAGAGAAATGAGAATGAGAGGAAGGAGGAAAGAAGGATTGAAGGCAGGAGATGGGAAAGAGGAAGCAGGGAGGGAGATGGGAAGGATCGTTTTCCCGGGCGGTGGGGAGGGGGGGAGAGCTTCCCTAGACTGCGTGGAAAGGGGAGGGGGACCCTCGCCCCCCCCCCGTCTGGTGTTGCTCGGTGGGCTTTGAGCAAACGAGCTGCAAACGCTCCTGCCTGGGAATAAGTCAGGCAAAAGGCTTAAAGCACATTTAATCCTTCCTTCCTTCTCACCTCCCTCCCTCCCTCTTTTCTATCTCCTGCCTTCCCTCCTTCTTCCTTTCCTTCCTTCCTTCCTTCCTTCCTTCCTTCCTTCCTTCCTTCCTTCCTTCCTTCCTTCCTTCCTTCCTGCCAGCTTTCCTTCCTCCTTCCCTCCTTTCTTCCTTTCCTTCCTTCCTTCCTTCCTTCCTTCCTTCCTTCCTTCCTTCCTTCCTTCCTTCCTTCCTTCCCTGCCTGCTTTCCTTCCTCCTTCCCTCCTTTCTTCCTTTCCTTCCTTCCTTCCTTCCTTCCCTGCCTGCTTTCCTTCCTCCTTCCCTCCTTTCTTCCTTTCCTTCCTTCCTTCCTTCCTACCTTCCTTCCTGCCTGCTTTCCTTCCTCCTTTCTTCCTTTCCTTCCTTCCTTCCTTCCTTCCTTCCTTCCTTCCTTCCTCATTCCTCTCATTCCCTCCCTCCCTCCCTCCCTTCTCATTCCAATCTGCTTCCTTCCTTTCTTTCCTCCCCATCTTCTTTCTTTCTTTCTTTCTTTCTTTCTTTCTTTCTTTCTTTCTTTCTTTCTTTCTTTCTTTCTTTCTTTCTTTCTTTCTTTCTTCCTCATTCAGTGTGCGTGTGTGTGTGGGGTTTAAAACCACAGTCTTCACTGCCTCCCTTCCCTTCTGTCATCCAACCTGCTAGTTCACAAGCGCACATTTTCCTTCTGTCTCCTCCTCTCCCCCCTCTCCTCCCCTGTGCCCCCTTCCTCCCCCAAAAAAAATCCTTGGCAGCTTTCCAAAACAGGCTTGCAAAATTCTGGGGCACTCAGAGTTAATTGGTGACCTCAAATATCCCTGTTCTAAATCATGAAGAACAAGAAAATAAAAATAAAAATGAAAGCCCCCCCACCCCCCAGTGATAATGGAGGGGGGGCCTCTGAGCATGGGCAAAGTGAGTTCCATCTAGGCAGGTTTCCCCAGCAGATGTGAATAGCTGCATTGCATCATCCTTCCATTTGCAACCAAATTGTTTTAGGGTTTCTCCATCATGGTGAAATTGACCAGCAATTCTATTCTATTGAAATTAACTTGGGCTGGTGATTAGTAGAAATCCAGAAAGTTGAAAGACTGAAAAAAAGAAACAACCTGCGTCCTTGATGTTGCGGTTGTTAGTGTGGTGCGTTACACAATCAGCCAGATGTTCAGATGGGATTTGGCATTTTTGTCTACCTATGGAGTCCTTCTCAATGGATCTGAGATAGACAGATGTTGTTTGATTGGGGTTTAAAGGTTTTGCTGCAGGATGTAAGCTCTCCAAGCCAAGCTGCCTTCCGCAATTGACCGTGAGGATTTTGTCAATGCCGATATTGATGGTTATGGCTGGTTGCACAGTCAGCCAGCTGTTTAAACTGGATTTTTAGCATTTTTTATTCCTTCCCAAGGAACTGGGATGTTGTTGTTGTTGGGGTTTAAAGGTTTTGCTGCAGGATGTAAGACCTTCCAAGCCTAGCTGCCTTCTGCAATTGACCATGGGGATTTTGTCAATGCCGAAATTGATTGTTGTGGCTGGTTACACAGTTGGACAGGTGGGTTTGGCATTCCTGTCCATCTACTACGTCCTTTCCAAGGACTTGAGCTAGGCAGATGTGGATGTTGGACGGGGTTAAGAGGTATCATTGTAGGATGTAAGCTCTTCCGAGACTAGCTGCCTTCTGCAATTGACCGATGGGGATTTCGCCAATGCCGATGGCGTTCAAATAATAAAATTATTGTACATCGCATGTCAGCCAGATGTTCAGGCTGGGTTTGGCATTTTTTTGTCCACTTATCAAGTCCGTCCCAAGGGCCTGGGATAGGCAGATGTGGAATGGTTGATGTTATTAGTCTCATTGCAAGGATGTAAGTAGTTCCAAGTCAAGCTGCCTTTTGCAATTGACTGATGATTTTGTCAAAGCCGTTGGGATTCGAGTGTTGTTTTGCGGTGGTTTTGTGATTGCACCCAAGGCCCTTGAGTGCTATTTTTGCATTCTTTCCCCAGTCTTCCTCCTTCTCTTTGCCCTTTTTTCTTCTTTCTCTCTCCACTTCTTTCCCTTCTCCTCTCCTGTCTTCTGGTTGCTCTCAAAATCAGCCAGATGTTCACACAAGACTGGGCAGTTTTATCCTTCCCATGGATGTGAGCTAGGCAGATGTGGCTGTCAGATTCTCCTCTCCTCCTCCTCCTCCTCCTCCTCCTCCTCCTCCTCCTCCTCCTCCTCCTCCTCCTCCTCCTTAACTCTTGGGACTATGTCCCCAAAATGCTTTTTTTTTCAAGAGGCAAATGAACTTTCTGTTTTTGGTTTTTGTTTGAAGATGTTTGGCTTCTTGGGGCAACCAAGATCCCGGAGGACTGAGAATTTCCATAGATATTTTAGGACTCTGGTTGAGTGTATTCTTCTTCCAACCTTCCTCCTCTTCTTTCTCTCCTCCTTCTCCTTTTCATTTTCTCCTTCTCTCCCTCCCCCTCCTCCAACTGTTGAGACTCTGGTTGAGTGTCCTCTTCTTCCTTCCTCTTCCTCTCTCCTCCTCCTTCTCCTCCTCCTTATTGTCCTTCTCTTTCTCCATCTCCTCCTCCTCCTCCTCTCTCCTCCTCCTCCCCTTCTCTCTCCTACTCTTCTCCTCCTCCCCTTCTCATCTCCTCTTTCTTCCTCCTCTCTCCTCCTCTCCTCCTCCTCCTCCTCCTTCTCATCTCCCTCTTTTTCCTCCTCCTTCTCTTCCTCTTCCCTCCTCTTCCCCTCCTCCTCCTCTTCTTCCTCTTTCTCTTTTTCCTTCTCTTCCTCCTCTTCTTTTTCTCCTCCTCCTCTTCTTCTCCCTCTCCCTCCTTCTCCTCTCACCTCCTCTTTCTCCTTCTCCTATTTTCTCCTCTTCCTCCTCCTCCTCCTCCTCCTGCAGGCAATGGGAAGAGGGGGGAGGGGGGGAGAAAGGAGGGGCCTCCCTTCCTGACTTTGGAAGATGGCTTTGCAAAGAGACTGCAGAGAACTTAGCTACTCCTTACCGCAGTGGCGTCTTTTTTCCTAGGGGTGATTGATCGGGAGGGTGGAGCCCAGCTGGGTGGGGATCTTTGAGGGAAGGGAAAAGCTCTCGGCTGCTGGATTAGCTTCAGGGCACAGAAGCCGGCAAGGTTGGGCGAGCCGAGCGCTCCTTCTCAGTGCCGCTGCTGAGGTGTACAAGGTGAGTGGGTCACTTCCAGTTTCTCCGTTCTTCTTCTTCTTCTTCTTCTTCTTCTTCTTCTTCTTCTTCTTCTTCTTCTTCTTCTTCTTCTTCTTCTTCTTCTTCTTCTTCTTCTTCTTCTTCTTCTTCTTCTTCTTCTTCTTCTTCTTCTTCTTCTTCTTCTTCTTCTTCTTCTTCTTCTCCTTCTCCTTCTCCTTCTCCTTCTCCTTCTCCTTCTCCTTCTCCTTCTTCTTCTTCTCCCTCTCTTAAAACGCCCTCTCTTCCTTTCCCCCCCCTGAAGACCACCTCTTAGGGCAGGCAGGTAGGAAAAAAAATAACCCCCAGACTGCTGGGGAGAGGGACTTGCCCAGCCCTATGGGTCTTGCAGTCCTCATGCAGTGGAGTGTCCCAGCTGGTTGAAAGATGGGGTAACGGAAAAGGAGAGCTTTGCTCTGGGGAGAAAAATGAGAGAATTATGCCTGGGAACAGGTGTTTAAGGCTTGCATTTCTGGAGGAAAAGTCAAGTGACAGAGGGAGAGAGAGAGAATGAGAGAAAAAGGAACTTTTTAAAGAGAACAATAAAAGGTGGAAATTTGGGCTAGCAGGAAGAAAAAATCCCAAAGGCTGTTGAGTAACCTTTGTGCTTTTTCAATTCATTCATGAATTTAACCAATCGAGTTTTCTTTAGTTCTTCCTCCTCCGTTATTTACCACTCCTCCTCCTCCTCCATTTGGGGACTACATGTGTGATTTTGGAATATATATATATATATGTGTTTTTTTTTGTTTTTTGTTTGCAAAAGCCCTTAATTGGAATGTGATGTAACAGAAAGGAGAAAGCCGGACAAATTGGAGGGTTTGCCATTAGGATTGAAGGATTGTATTCAAAGACAAAACGAATATTCTTTTTACTTTGTAAAAAAAGACAAATTAAATATGCTGCATTAAAAGCAGCCCTTCTCGAAATCTCTGTGCAGTATTGGTTGCTTTTGAATCTTTACCTTATTTTTTATTTTTTTTTACAAAGCAAGCTGGGTTAATGTTTGCTTTATGAATGATAAAAGATCATTGAAAGGGATATACGTATAATGTCTTCATTGCCTTTTATATCTTTCAGCCTTAGCTAATCTTATTTTAGGAAGCAGTAATGTACCATATCCTGGTGGGATTTCCTTCTTTTTAACAGAAAGGTCTTAAAATTGAGTCAAAGCATGTGAGTTGATAAAAATCTCCTTTGTGCCCCGGCGATTATTACAAACCTTGGTCGAAAAAAAATCATTATTGCTGATTTTATTTTTTTTGACCTTGGCTCAGTGTGTACGTAACGCCATTGATCTCTGTTGATCTTTGACTGTGATAAAGCTTTGATTTGAGGGTAGCATTTATTTGCCACCTAAAGCCTGCATATATTTTTTTTAAGAAAATTATTTTGCTCTGGAGCTAAGAGGTAGCTATTTTGAATTGTGAATTGTGAGGTTTTTTTTTTTTTTAAATACATCAGTTGGTCTTCTTGCATCAGAATCTCAAAGCAGGAACCCCTGGGGAGGCCTCCCCGAGCGCTGCAATTAATGCCATTGTAGAATTTAATTGTTGTTTTCTTTTTTCTTCCTTTGGTTCTTCTTTTCTCCAAAAAGGGATTTCTGTTAAGGAACTTTGCTAGCCTTGTATATTTGTTTTTAAAGACGGGGGGCAGTCACAATTGCAATCCTCAATTTTCCCTCTCCTCCAAATAACTCTGGATGGGATCCCTAAGCCATCTCGGTCTCTTTAAGATCATTCCTCCCCTCAAAGAAAAAAAGAAAAAAGGTCCAGGCTGGTTTTGTAATAATGTAATCCAATTCCATTCCAGTCACCTTAATTCTGCCCTTGATCTCTGCTAGCATTGAAACCACGTTTTGCCAAAGCACAAAGGAGATCTTTAGGGATCTCCTTAGATTCCTCTGTCTCACCCCGCCCCCCACCATGCCCCCAGTACAAAGAAACATGAAATATTCACATTTCTTTAATGCTGGACCCTGTTTATTGAATGGCAGCCTGGTCCCCGATGAAACCTTACGAAGATCTACTCAGAAGTGCTTGGATTTTAACCAAGGAGTTTAAATGCAAATATTCTCTGGAACTAAGCCGGGATCCTGATTAATATTTCAATCTATCTGTTGGGGTCACCCAAAGGATTGATTATCTATCTATCTATCTATCTATCTATCTATCTATCTATCTATCTATCTATCTATCTATCTATTATCTATCTATCCTATCTCTCTCTCTCTCTCTCTCTCCTATCTATCTATCTATCTATCTATCTATCTATCTATCTATCTATCTATCTATCTATTTCTAGCTATCCTCTCTCTCTCTCTCTATCTATCTATCTATCTATCTATCTATCTATCTATCTATCTATCTATCCATCCATCCATCCATCCATCTATCTATCTATCTATCTATCTATCTATCTATCTATCTCTCTCTCTCTCTATCTATCTATCTATCTATCTATCTATCTATCTATCTATCTATCTATCTATCTATCTATCTATCTATCTATCTATCTATCATTCTTTCTATCTCATTATCACTATCTATCTATCTATCTGTCAGTCTTTCTTTCTATTTATTTTTATCTATACCTCTATCTCTTTATCATCTATATTTCTATTCCTATATCTATCTATCTATCTATCTATCTATCTATCTATCTATCTATCTATCTATCTATCTATCTTTATATCTACCTATCTATATCGATACCTCTTCCTCTTTACCATCTCTCTATCTCTATCTTTCTATTCATCATCTATCCTCCCTCTCTCTTTATTCTTGATATTTCAACCTTCCATCTCCCTCCCTCCTTGTCTTCTGCAAACGTTTTTCAGCCGGACAGGCTAGCCGACCAGTCTTGAGATCTCCTGGTGGTGTCCCCTCCCAAATCCTTAGGCCAAACCTTGCCTAGGTTTTGTGGTTTGCTTGGTTGTTCGTTTGTTAGTTTGTTTTTAAGAGACCACTCAAGGTGATCTGGAGGCTTCTTCGAACATAAAACGCCCCATGGCTTTGCGAGCCTTCGTTTTCTTCTTCCTAAAAATAGAATAAAAATAAAGGGAGCCTTGCGTATGGCCTTCGCCAGGGCGGTCGTTGTCTGTCGAAGACGCAGGCTGCTGGTGCCACCGATGGAGAGGACCCAGCCCTGCGATGCAGTCGGTTGGAAGGATGATGTAATTCTGACTTTAGCTGCTGTGCCTCTGGAGGCAGGTATCGCATTTCAGAAAGCTTTGTGTCAGCCCAAGAAAGGGCTGATTCCCTCCTGAAATCCTAGGGTTGTTTTTTTCTTTCTTCCAAAGCCGAGTGCCAACATCTCCTGGGTTTTCTGATTTTTTGCCTTGATAATTTTCCTTTTCAGTTTGTTTTTTCTTCTTCTTCTTCTTCTTCTTCTTTCTTCTTCTTCTTCTTCTTCTTCTTCTTCTTCTTCTTCTTCTTCTTCTTCTTCTTCTTCTTCTTCTATTCTTTTCTTCTTCTTCTTCTTCTTCTTCTTCTTCTTTCTTCTTCTTCTTCTTCTTCTTCTTCTTCTTCTCCTCCTCCTTCTCCTCTTCTTCTCTCTCCTCTCTCTCTTCTTCTTCTTCTTCTTCTTCTCTTCTTCCTCTTCTTCTTCTCCTCCTCCTCCTCCTCTCTTCCTCCTCCTCCTCCTCCTCCTCCTCTCTCCTCCTCCTCCTCCTCGGCTCCCATTGCAATCTGTGGTTCAACCTTTCAATTGTCTATTCAAGTGAATCCCGAAAGCCATTTCCCCAGACTTGTAAATGACCATTTGATTTAAAAGAAGAAGAAGAAGAAGGGGTGGGGAAAAAAAAAGGATGGGTGCACGGAATGAAAGATGGAATGTTTTTCCCCTGTGGTGAAAATGATAGAAATGTTTTTTTTTTCTTCCTTAAAAATCTGATTCTTAGACCTGCTGTCTCATGCCTTCTCGATGCTATTTAATCCCAGGAAATTGAATAAACAGGTTGCTTTACATTACATTCAGACTTGGAAAAAAAAATGACATTAAAAAATCCCTTTGAATTCAATGGAATGAACTTCTCAGTAGGCATATGTATGACATTGTGCTGTGTTCATTTTTGTTTTGTGAGAGGGGACAAACAATTTTCAGGAGCCGTGATTCAGGAAAATATTTTCTTAAATCTCCCATTTCCCCCAAAGAATCCGCAGATTTAAAAATGGTGCCATATAAACAGTTCAGGTCAACAATTTCTCCGATGCAATATATAGTCACCGACTAACCCTTCTGGAGGGAAAAATTCAGAAGATTTAATTAAAAACAATTTTAAAAAAGAGATTTATTTTTAAGGGGGAAAAGTGGAGTTATTCCCACACCCCACCCCGCCTTCCTATGGCCTTCGTCTGTTTGCTTCTGATTAGAACAGCACTTGGGATGTTTCAGCAATTTCTTGCATCACTTTTCAAATATTTCATTTATCGTAATTATAAGTTATATATTATTATACAGTATCAGTAAAAAGAAAGAAAAAGGAAAAAGATGTAGAAAGAGATAGATAGATAGATAGATAGATAGATAGATAGATAGATAGATGAAAAAAGAATGAAAAAAGAATGAAAAAGGAAGGAACGGAAGGAGGAAGGAAGAAGGAAAGGAAAGGAAAGGAAAGGAAAGGAAAGGAAAGGAAAGGAAAGGAAAGAAAGAAAGAAAGAAAGAAAGAAAGGAAACGAAAGGAAAGAAAGGAAAGAAAGAAAGAAAGAAGGAAGGAAGGAAGGAAGGAAAGAAAGAAAGAGGTGGAAAGAAAAGAAAGAAAGAAAGAAAGAAAGAAAGAAAGAAAGAAAGAAAGAAAGAAAGAAAGAAAAGGGAGGGAGGGAAAAACAAAGGGAAGGAAGAAAGAAAGGAGAGACAGAGGGAAGAAGAAAGGGAAGAAAGAGAAAGAAAGAAAGGGAGGGATGGATGGATGGAAGAAGAAAGGGAAGGAAAGAAAGAAATAGATTGATTCCTGGGAATTTTATCTTGCCAATAAACTCAGCCAATTGATCAAGTTGCTTCAATCTTGCTCCTTTTTCCTTATGTAAACAGCAGTAATAATAATTTAAAAAAAAACATCACTAGAAGAAAACAAACTCGTCACTAATTTAAATGTTGATAAACCTCATGTATCCATCGATGCAAATGAGGTTAAATGTATCCTTAAGTGTGTTGCATTATAATTATTTGGGGTGCTCCCTACACGGTTCTCCCAAATTCTGGAAGAGCATGCTGAATATCTACATCCTTAGCAGGGATGGGTGGATGGATGGATGGATGGATGGATAGATGGGAGCGGGAGACGGACGGACAGACAGACAGACAGACAGACACAGAAGATAGATGCAGAAGAGAGAAAGAGACAGAGAGAGAGAGAAACAGACAGGGATATAGACAGACAGACACAGAGATATAGATAGACAGAGGGAGAGAAAGAGAGAGAGAGAGAGAGAAAGAGGGGGGGGGGAACAGAGCATTTGCAATTCTGTGATTTTCAACCCAAAATGCTACAATTAAAGAGCTGTCCAGAATTTATATCCTAATTTCTAAATGCACCTCCAGCATCCAAACAACGGCCATTCAATTCTTTGGAAAGGCTCCTCGAGGTGGCTGATAGACATGGAATAGAATATTGTTGTTGTTGCATTGACCTTAAATTTTTACATTTTTAAATATATCTATATTTATCTATATTTGAGGCAGTTTTTCCTTGGCTGATAGAGACGCCGCATTGCTCTTGTTTTTGAGATCCAGATCAGTGAGGTGAATTTCACCAGCCTGCCAGTTTCTTTGAAAAGGAGGTAACCTACTTAGGGGAGGTCTGGGTTGCAAACTGTTGACATCTGTGCCAAGGCACCAGCTTATTAGATAAACCCCAAAGCTAATCCTTAAATCAAGTGAGCTGCCAGGAAGCCCTTCAAAGAGACAACCGAACCTAGAGTTTCACCTTGGCACCAGGTGAGGTGAAAAAAAAAACACCTGCAAATCTTTTTTCTTGGAGAGAGCGTGAAATATATCTCAATTAAATTACAGCCCCTCTGGGCTAGATGTTTTCCAGCCTGGGCTTCTTTGAAAATCTACCCCAATAAGCCATGATGTATCTCAGATTAGCTGGGTTTGAACCTTGCCCTGGTGGCTTGCTAGATTGTCTGCACCACCCGTGTGTTGATTTATTGACATTTATCTTTTAAAAATTTAAAATTCAATTTTAAATTTAAATTGTGACTATAAAAAAAATGAATTTTTATGCTGACTGGCTCCCTCTACAAAGGTGACTCTGGGGCAGCTTCTAAGTTATAAAGCAAATAATTCTTCTCTAGTAAACTGCATTCCTTTAAAAATATTATTGACGGTTTGTTAGTGTTCTCCAATTGTTCCTTTTTTAAAAACACGTATCTGATCGGTATTTTGAGTTGTTTGGGCATCAAATAATTAAAACAGGGAAACATTCAAAACTGCGGAGATTCAGGCGTTATTGAAAACGATGGTGTAGTGATTTAAATGCAATGTCATTCATTTATGAAATAAGAAACGTCATTGCAGTATCACATTATATTTGGAAGCATTGTTTGAACGTGATGAATAATAACTGAAGATTATTTGACCCCTGTGAAGTCAGACTTTCTGATTTTATTCCGGCCGTGGGGCAGCCAAAATACAATTCTTCCTCCTCCTCGTTGTTGTTTTTTTTACTCCGGAGTAAATCCTGCAAAGTTCAACAGGGTTTTTTTTCCTTGCAGCTAAGCAGCAGGCATCTTTGCAAGCTGGTTTACGTTGGAGGAGGCTCAAGGAATCCTGTGGGATTTCTTTTTTTTTTTTTGAGTAAACACACATCTGGGAACATGCGTGACAAACAGGCATTAGTGTGTGTGTGTGTGTTTGTGTGCTGTGAAAAGTGACAATCCTCTTGTTTTTTTCCAAGGGGAGCTGGCAAAAAAAATTATTTGAGGGGCAGCCCATCTCAAAGCTTGAATGGAGCCAGGACCCCCCCCCTTTTTTTTGCAAGTATTCTAAAATATCTGTAGTGGAATAATAATAATAATTTTTTTAAAAAAACCCACGAGATTCACAGAATTGAACCTGAAGGTGCCTCTTTGAACAAACGCGTCTTTGTGAGGTTTTTAGCTCTTGATTCCTGCAGCTTGTGCGATGCCACACAATGGAAAGGCTAAAAGCTTTTCTTTTTTTTAATGCATCGGTCCAAACTTCTGTAGGAGGGTCTGTGGGGAAGGAAAAAAGATCCTGGGTAGATTATTTAGGGGCTTAGGAGGGAGAATCCCAGCCGACCGGAAAAAAAAAAATGCTTTATAATTGGTTCTGCAGCAGGATTTTGCTCTAGGAGGTGATCGTGCAACCGTTGCCATCCAGAATAACAGCATAAAGAATAATAATAATGGAATAACAACAAAATAACAGAATAATAATAACAAAATAACAATAAAATAACAGAATAATAGTAGAATAACATAATAATAACAGAATAACAATAATAATAATAACAGAACAACAGAATAACAATAACAGAATAACAGCAGAATAACAGAATAATAACAAAATAACAATAGAATAAGAATGACAGAATAACAGCATAACAATAAAATAACAGAATAATAACAGAATAACAATAATAACAGAATAATAGAATAATAATCACAGAATAATAATACTGTAACAGAATAACAATAGAATAACAGAATAATAATAGAATATGAATAGAATAACAGAATAGTAACAGAATAATGATAGAATATGAATAGAATAACAGAATAGTAACAAAATAACAGAATAATAATAGAATATGAATAGAATAACAGAATAGTAACAGAATAATAATAGAATATGAATAGAATAACAGAATAGTAACAGAATAACAGAATAATAATAGAATATGAATAGAATAACAGAATAGTAACAGAATAACAGAATATGAATAGAATATGAATAGAATAACAGAATAGTAACAGAATAACAGAATATGAATAGAATATGAATAGAATAACAGAATAGTAACAGAATAACAGAATAATAATAGAATATGAATAGAATAACAGAATAGTAACAGAATAACAGAATAATAATAGAATATGAATAGAATAACAGAATAGTAACAGAATAACAGAATATGAATAGAATATGAATAGAATAACAGAATAGTAACAGAATAACAGAATATGAATAGAATATGAATAGAATAACAGAATAGTAACAGAATAATAATAGAATATGAATAGAATAACAGAATAGTAACAGAATAACAGAATAATAATAGAATATGAATAGAATAACAGAATAGTAACAGAATAATAATAGAATATGAATAGAATAACAGAATAGTAACAGAATAATAATAGAATATGAATAGAATAACAGAATAGTAACAGAATAACAGAATAATAATAGAATATGAATAGAATAACAGAATAGTAACAGAATAACAGAATATGAATAGAATATGAATAGAATAACAGGATAGTAACAGAATAATAATAGAATATGAATAGAATAACAGAATAGTAACAGAATAACAGAATATGAATAGAATATGAATAGAATAACAGAATAGTAACAGAATAATAATAGAATATGAATAGAATAACAGAATAGTAACAGAATAATAATAGAATATGAATAGAATAACAGAATAGTAACAGAATAACAGAATAATAATAGAATATGAATAGAATAACAGAATAGTAACAGAATAACAGAATATGAATAGAATATGAATAGAATAACAGAATAGTAACAGAATAATAATAGAATGAATAGAATAACAGAATAGTAACAGAATAACAGAATATGAATAGAATATGAATAGAATAACAGAATAGTAACAGAATAATAATAGAATATGAATAGAATAACAGAATAGTAACAGAATAACAGAATAATAACAACAGAATAAGAACAGAGTTGGAAGGGACCTTGGAGGTCTTCTAGTCCAACCCTTTTCTCAAGCAGGGGACCCTATACCGGTGTCTCTCCATCCTTGAGACTGGAAGAATGCAATTACTTAATCGTTGCTGGAACTCAAAGAAGATGTCAGGATGGAAAGAGAAGCACACCTGATTGGTAATTGGACAGGGGGTGTGATGCCGGCACATTAGATAAAATGGCGGCGACAAACCAGGCTTGCTAACCAACTTAGATGTGTACCGTGGGTAGAACATCGTTTCTCAACCTTGGTGAGATTAAGACATGTGGACTTCAACTCCCAGAATTCCCCAGCCAGCTGTGGCAAAATTGAGAAGCGAATAATGAGGTGATATGTGATTTTTGACATGTCCGTGTACGTCACTTTGGCATGGGTGTCTGCTGAGGGTTGTGTGTGTGTGTGTGTGTGTGTGTGTAAATATCAAGATGGTGCCCCCAACTATGCAGCAAATGGTGTTCATTTTTTTACATGCATCCAAAAGGAACCAGATTTGAAAATCTGTGTGTGTGAAAATCTTTGCACATTTGTGGGTGCCATTTTGACTTTTTTTACCTGATTTCCTGCAGACGGCTCTGATTTGGTTAGCTCATCCCAAGGGAGAGGCCTGGGGAAAGATAAATTTAACCTGGTGATATATATTTTTTTTAAGCTTCCTTGGCGTGTAATCTGAATTCAGGGCACCAAAATTTGACGCGTCCAATAGACACCAAGTCGAAGAAAGATGGTTTAAACTGCAAAGGTTTTATTTTTAAAAACATCTTATCATTATTTTTTTTAAGGCATACTTTGCCACATTTTGGATTTGGTCCAAACACAGAGCGGGGGAAAAGCAACATTATAAAAAATAGACCCTGTTTTAGAACATAGCAGCATTTATTCAAACCCAAAATGCAGTGAATATAAATGGGAATAATCTTATTTTATTTAGTACGTACAAACTATCTTTATTCAGAATAAGCGAAGTTTTTTTTAAAGAAACAGCTTTATCGAACTTTAATAAATTTATATGCATCTGGCTCCCAGCAATTCTGGGTGGCTTAATCACTTAGTTAATACCAAACCCTTGCTTGCTTTTCCTTGATCGAATTAAGGCCTAGCTGAATGGGCCAACAGCTCATCTTGTGTCAGGGAGTTCCACAGATTAATCCTGTCTTTTGCTCCACTCCAGATTCAGCTCTCCCAAGCTGGTGTCTTCCTGGATTAGAGGCGCCTACCACCCACTGAAGAGGTTAGGGGTCACTGTTAAATGTACCCCCAAACCCCCCCACTTTGCTTCTAAATATATTTGATGGATTGTCCCCCAGAATTCAGTCTCCACCTTATCTCCTTCCTTCGTGAAGAGTCACCACCAGAATGCCACCTTTGTCCAGAAGGATGCAAAAGGTCCTCTATTTTTCTATATAGGTCTTCTTTTCATTGCTGGGGGAAAATATAGAAATGCGCAAGCCAAACAGAGAGCAACGCCCCTCCCACTCGCTTCCAGCGCTGATGATGTTCCCTAGTTGGGTCATGAAACGTCTGTAAGAGAACCACCAAGCTCAGAGAGCGCATCGAGGACTCCATGGTTCAACTCTGAGCTACGAATATTCTCTTAGGAAGCTAAATGGGTGGGTGGGTGGGTGGATGTAGTAGATAGATAGGGGATAGTTAGACAGGGAGATGATAGACAAACAGAGAATGGATGGATGGGTGGACAAACAGATGATAGGCAATAAATGATAGATATAAATGGATAATAGATGATAGATATACATGCATGCATAGAGATAGATAGATGACAGGTAGGTGGGTAGATAGGTATAGAGGATGGATGGATAGCTAACTAGGTGAATGAATGAGTGGATATATAAACTGATAGACCATAGATAGATAGATAGATAGATAGATAGATAGATAGATAGATAGATAGATAGATAGATAGATAGATAGATAGATAGATAGATAGATAGATAGATAGATAGATAAAATGGTTAGCCAGCTAGATGGATGAAGAAATAAGTGGCTAGATAGGTTGATAGAATGTAGATAGATGATAGAAAGATAGATGATAGGTAGGTAGGTTGGTAGGTAGGTAGATAGAGGATGGATGGATAGATGGATGAGTGGATAGATTGATGGACCATAGATGAAAGATAGATTGATTGATGATAGATAGATAGATAGATAGATAGATAGATAGATAGATAGATAGATAGATGATAGATAGATAGATAGATAGATAGATAGATAGATAGATAGATAGATAGATAGATATAGAGGATGGATGGATAGATGAATGAGTGGATAGATTGATAAACTATAGATAGATGATTAGATAGATAGATAGATAGATAGATAGATAGATAGATAGATAGATAGATAGATAGATAGATAGATATAGAGGATGGGTGGATAGATGAATGAGTGGATAGATAAACTATAGATTGATAGATTGATTGATAAACTATAGATAGATAGATATATCGATAGATTGATAAACCATAGATAGATATATAGATTGATAAACCATAGATAGATAGATGAGAGAGAGAGAGAGAGAGGATGGATGGATAGATAAATGAGTAGATAGATTGTTAAACTATAGATAGATTGCTTGATAAACCATAGGTAGAGAGAGAGAGAGAGAGAGAGGATGGATGGATAGATGAATGAGTGGAAAGATTGATAAACGATAGATAGATAGATAGATAGATAGATAGATAGACCATAGATAGATAGGGGGTGAGGGGAGTCTCCTTAGTGCTCTCTGAGCTCGATTCTAACCCCACCCTTGAACCCTGAGCCATAAAGATTCCCTTCTGGAGCTCTTTGGGGGAGGGGTCCAGACTCCAATTGGACCCTGGCCGGGGATGGGGTGGGGGCATAAAGACTTTCCCGTAAATCCGGGAAGGAAGGAAAGCAGAGCCCAGCCGGGCGCAGATGCCCTGCGCATCTCTGCCTCCATTTGCACAGGGAGGGGGGGGGTGGGCTCATTAGCCAGTCCCCCTCCTTCCTTCCCCCCCTCTGAATCAATCTAAGTGCACTGAAGTTGTGGGCGGGGGGGGGCGGGAGAGAGCAGGCGAACCAGACCGCTTAGAGATGGTAAAATATTAATAGCTCGACTAATTGATCTTCTCCCTCTTCAGAACCCCCCCCTCCCTTTCCTCCCCCCCCCTCCCCACAACAGGGAAAGGAAAGCATTTAGGGGGCAGAGGGTGATCAGATCTGGGAGGGGGGGGCGGCAGGGGAGGCTGGGGGTTTGAGACGGGGGGGGAGGGCACGCCATTATCCTTTTGACCCTTCCTGGATCGATTTTGGATTATTATTTATTTGTTTGCAAATTCCCAGCTATCGCCTTGCCAGCAGCTGTGTTTTTTGGGTGGGGGGCAGAGGCAGAGAGATCAATGGGACCCTCTCCGAGTGGGGAGGGGCTGAGAAGAAGGTGCAAAAGGCAGAAGGGTCCCGGGGGGCTCCCATTTCCTGCGCGGTGCCCCCCTCCCTCCTTCAAAATGCCCAGAGGCCGGTTTTTATTTTTTGCACCCAGACTGCCCATCTGGTGCCAGACCCTCCGGCAGGACAAATGTCCCCCAGCTGTCACTTAAGCCCCCCACTCCCATCCACCCCCCACCCTGGTTTATAGGCTGCCATCCTGGGGTGGGGAGGGAATTGTGAGGAGGGGGGTCCCAAACATATTGGCAATGCAACTTGTGGCTCAATGCAACTTGTTGAGGTCGGGTGTGCGGGGGTGTGCAGGGGGACGGACATCTGGCAGGAGGAGCCGCAGGGAGGGGAGAGGAGGGAGGGTCTCCTTCTGGGACCGGTGGGAGAAAGGGGTCTTTCTTCTTGTGGGGGGAAAGGTTCCTCCCTCCCTCCCTCCCTCTGGGCACAGTGGGACTTCCTGGGCAGCTCCTGTGGGAGGAAGAACCGGTGCAGGGATCGGGGGCGGCGCTGGCTGGTGGATAGTGGAAAGAAGGACGTGGGTGCAGGGGGAGTGGGGGCGTGAGAGCATCTTGCAATATTTGGGGGCTGCCAGAAAGAGGAGGGGGTCCACCTGGGTCTGTCTGTCTGTCTATCCATCTATCCTATCAACCATCCATTCATCATCTATCTATCTGTCTTTCTATCTATATCTAGCTTTTATCCATCCATCCATCCATCATCTATATACCTACCTGCCTACTTACTTACTTACTTCTTTTCTTCTTTCCTTTCCTTCCTTCCTTTCCCTCTTTTCCTTTCCTTCCTTCCTTCCTTCCTTCCTTCCTTCCTTCCTTCCTTCCTTCCCTTCCTTCCTTCTTTCTTCTTTCCTTCCTTCCTTTCCTTCCCTTCCCTTCCCTTCCCTTCTTTCCTTTCCTTTCCTTTCCTTTCCTTTCCTTTCCTTCCTTCTTCCTTTCCTTTCCTTTCCTTTCCTTGCCTTCCTTCTTCCCTTTCCTTCCCTTTCCTTCCTTTCCTTCCTTCCTTCCTTCCCTTTCCTTTCCTTTCCTTTCCTTCCTTTCTTCTTTCCTTTCCTTTCCTTCCCTTCCCTTCCTTTCCTTTCCTTTCCTTTCCTTTCCTTTCCTTTCCTTTCCTTCTTCCTTTCCTTTCCTTTCCTTTCCTTTCCTTTCCTTCCTTCTTCCCTTCTTTCCTTTCCTTTCCTTCCCCTTCCCTTCCCTTCCTTTCCTTTCCTTTCCTTCCCCTTTCCTTTCCTTTCCTTTCCTTTCCTTCCTTCTTCCTTCTTTCCTTTCCTTTCCTTTCCTTTCCTTTCCTTTCCTTTCCTTTCCTTTCCTTTCCTTTCCTTTCCTTCCTTTCTCCCTCCCTCCTTCCTTCATCACTGGGGGTTTTCAAGAAGAGACTGGACAACCATTTGTGTGAAACAGTATAGGGCCTCCTGCTTGAGCAGAGTGTTGGTCTAGATGACCTCCATGGTCCCTTCCAACTCTTGTTATTCTATTCTTCCGTTATTAATTGCAAAATATTTTACAAGCAAAGTTGTTTTTAGAGGACAGGGTAAAAGTTTCCACCAACTGAGACAAACATAACCCGGTAGAAGGGATATCTCCAGGGAGGTCAAAAAAGTCAAGATGGCGTCAAACGTACCTTAATATTAAGAGATGGAATATCATGAGCTTTGCAGGGGCCACTTTACTTCTCTTGGCAATTTAATCGTGACTTTCATGTTTACAGCTAGTCCTCGACTTACAACAGTTCATTTAGTGACTGTTCAAAGCCACAACTGCCCTGGAAAAAATGGTACTTACAACCGTTTTTTACACTTACGACCATTGCAGCATTCCCTGTAGTCACGTGACCCGAATTCAGAGGCTTGGCCACTGACTCGTATTTACGACGGTCGTGGCATCCCCGGGGGCCACGCGATTCCCCATTTTGCGACCTTCTGAAAGCCGATGGGGGAAGCCAGATTCACTTAATGACTGTCTTGCTAACTTAACAAATTGCAACAATTCGCTGAACAATGGCGGCAAGAAAAAAAATAATCGTAAAACGGGGCAAACTCCCTTAAACAACATTTCACGTCACGACATAAATATTGAGCTCAATTGTGTCCGTAACTCGAGGACTGTATTTTAACTCACTGAATTTTAGGGCTCTGAATCCTGGTATTTGGCGTCTAGCAATCGGTTCTGGTGATTTGTAGAAATATTGGGATTGTTATTGGGTTATGGATGGATGGATGGATGGATGGATGAGTTGGAAGGGTCCTTGGAGGTCTTCTAGTCTAGCCCCTGCTCAAGCATGACACCCTAGACCATTTCAGACAAGTGGCTGTCCAATCTCTTCTTAAAAACCTCCAGGGATGAAGCAGCCACAACTTCTAGTGGCAAGTAGTTCCACTGGTTAATTGTCTCCCCCGTTAAGAATTTTCTCCTTAATTCCAGGTTGCTTCTAACCTTGATTAGTTTCCATCCATTGATTCTTCTTCTGCCTTCGGGGGCTTTGGAGAATAATTTTGACTTCCCGCTTCTTTGGGGCGGCCCCTCAAATCCTGGAATCCTGCTCTCATGTCACTCCTAATTCTTCTTTTCTTTAGACCAGCCAAACCCAAATCCTACAGCCGTTCTTCCTATGTTTTAGTCTCCAGGCCTTCGATAGATGATAATGGATGATAAACTATTTTGTTTTTCTTTTAAAGAAAGCCACTTTGACAAACCTGATTTATAGCATGGTTTGGCGACACTCAGGGAGTCGCTTTGCAGAGTGACAAAGGTGGTGTATAAATGTAAGAAATGAAATAAGGAAATAAACACTCAGAGCACGGTCAGGAAAGGAGAACGCAATTTGGCTGTTTTTGAGCATAGTGAACTGGCTTTTTCCCTGCTCACCTGACATTTCTTGTTTCTCTTCAACTGATTCTCTCCACCTTTATTATTTAAACAAACAATTATTATTATTTGCAATAAAAGTTATTATTTGAAATAAGAATTGTTACTTGAAATAATAAGAATTATTAGTTGAAATAATAAGAATTGTTAGGTGAAGTAATAATTATTAGTTGAGTAATAAGAATTACTTGGAATAATAATAATTATTAGTTGAAATAAGAAAGTTGAAATAATAATTTGAATAATTTGAAATAATAAGAATTATTTGAAATAAGAATTATTAGTCTAAATAATAAGAATTATTAGGTGAAGTAATAATTATTTGGAATAATAAGAATCATTATTTGAAATAATAAGAATTAGCAGTTGAAATAATAAGAATTATTTGAAATAATAAGAATTCTTATTTGAAATAATAAGAATTATTATTTGAAATAATAATTATTAGTTGAATAATAAGAGTTATTTGGAATAAGAATTATTATTTGAAATAATAAGAATTAGTTGAAATAATAAGAATTATTAGTTGAAGTAAGAATGATTTGAAATAATAGATTATTGGTTGAAGTAATAAGAATTATTTGAAAGAATAGATTATTAGTTGAAGTAATAATAATAATTAGAAATAATAAGTATTATTTGAAATTATAAGAATCATTTGAAAATTATTTGAAAAAATATTATTATTTGAAATAATAAAGTCAGGATACAAACCATTCAAGGCGGTGAACATACCTGGCACATCTTCCTCTTATTTCCCAACAACAACAACCCTGTGAGGTGGGATGGGCTGAGAGAAAGAGGGGAGAACGGGAAGGACCCAACGTCACCCAGGCAGCTTTCATGGCAAAGGCAGAATTAGAACTCGCTACCTCCTGATGATTGGCCCCAAATCACCCCGTATATCCAGGGCTCTCTGAACAGGTGATGATGCTAAATTAAAGGAATAGAGGAAAAAAAGGAAAATACAGGTAGTTCTCAACTTATGGCCACAATCGAGCCCAAAATTTCTGTTGCTAAGCGAGACATTTCTTAAGTGAGTTTTGCCCCATTTTACAGCCTTTCTTGCCTCAGTTGTTAAGTGAATCACTGCAGTTGTTAAGTTAGCGCATGGTCATTAAGTGAATCCATCTTCTCCATTGCTTATCAGAAGGTCGCAAAAGAGGATCTCGTGAACCCAGGACACTGCAACCGTCATAAATATGAGTCAGTGGCCAAGCCTCTGAATTTTGCTCACATGACCACAGGGAGGCTGCAACGGTTGTAAGTGTGAAAAACAGACAGAAGTCCCTTTTTTCAGTGCTGTTTTGAATTTTGAATGGTTGCTAAACGAACTGTTGTAAGTCGAGGACTACTTATCAGGGGGTTGAACTAGATGACCTACAAGGTCCCTTTCAACTCTGATTATCTATTATCAGAGAGTCCTTTCCGGATTTGGCATTTTTGATGGATGACCCGAGGCTGTAGGATCCTTAAGGAGATAAGGTTGTGGTCCTCGCCTTACGGCCACAACTGAGCCTGAACTTTCCATTGCTAAGCCAGGCTGTTGTTAAGCGAGTGTTATGGTTTTTAGGGGCTTTGTGCCATGGCAAAAGTTGTTCAGCCGTTGTGGAATATGCCCGGCTTGTGTTTCTGTGCGATGCGCAGGTGGACGTTTAAAAACACAATGTTGTGAGGAGGATGCCACTGCGGCAGCCATTTTGACGCGTTCAACCCTGTTCTCCTGAGAGACACAAAATCGCAACGGGTGTTGTGACACCATGAGGTGTGTTTTGCTGTTGTGGTGGTTGGGATGCCACAACAGAAGCGTCCGTTTGTCCGAGACACACAACTTTTCTGTTGATGATGTCACAGCTCGTCCTCGACTTACGACGGCAATTTTCAAACCAGAATTTCAACGCCTAAGCAAGCCGGTTGCTAAGGGACTCACACCTGATGGCAGGAGCATGGTTGCTAAGCCAATTGCTGCCATCATTAAGTGAATCGCACATGGTTGTTAAGCAAATCCGGATTCCCTATATTTGACTCTGGGAAGGTCACAAATAGTGATCGCCTCCGGGAAGCTGCAACTGTAAATACATGTCGGTTGCCACGCGCCCAAATTTTATTCATGGTTATGACAGTCATAAGTGCAAGGACCAGGTGTAAGTCACCTTTTTTTCAGTACCCTAACTTCAAACCGTCGCTAAGTTGGGGACTATCTGACATTCAATATTAGGAACAAGGTTTTGTATCTGGATGGGAGTTGGCTAGAAGAAGCCATACAGGATAACCTGCTTCCTCTGGAAATATCAGCCATTTAACTGAATAATAGACTTGGAAGGGGCCTTGGAGGTCATCTAGTCCACCCCCCTGGTCAAGCAAGGGACCCTTTACCATTCCAGACAAATGGCTGTCCAGTCTCTTCTTAAAAACCTCCAGTGATGGAGGAGGGAGGGAGGAACGGAAGGAAAGGAGGAAGGAAGGAAGGAAGGAAAGAAGGAAGGAAGGAAGGAAGGAAGGAAGAAGGGGAGGAAAGGAAGGAAGGAAGGGAAGAAAAGGAGGGAGGGAAGTAAAGAAGGGAGGGAAGGAAGGAAGGAAGAAAAGAAGGGAGAGAGGAAAGGAAGGGAGGGAAGGAAAGAAGGAGGGAAGGAAGGAAGAAAAGAAGGGAGGGAGGAAAGGAAGGAAGGAAAGAAGGGAGGGAAGAAAAGAAGCGAGGAGGGAGGAAAGAAGGGAGAGAGGAAGGGAGGAAGGAAGGAAAGGAGGGAAGGGAGGAAGAAGAAGGGAGGGAGGAAGGAGGAAGGGAAAGAAGGAAAGAAGGAAAAAGAATAGCAGAAGAATGGACTAGCGGTCAGAAGAGACCTTGGAGGCCATCTAGTCCAACCCTGCTCAAGCAAGGGACCCTTTAACCATTCCAGACAAAATGGCTGTCCAGCCTCTTCTTAAAAACCTCCCGTGATGGATCCCCCACCATTTCTGGGGTTGACTGTTCTATTATTTTACATAATTTTATCTAATGAGTGGTTTCTCAAGGAGGTTGATGGCTCAGGATACCACATACCCTGTCCCAGGGCTTCAACTGGGGCGGTTGTGCAGTTGGCAAGATTCACAACTTCTGCCCCCCTCACCCGGCACGGGATGGATTTTGAGGCAGGAAAACTAGGGTGAAAATGACTTCGCTTTGTTTTCCCGCCCCAAATAATATTTTGGGGAATGGACAAACATGAAATTGTGTGAGTGGGAGGCACTCGCAACATGCAATGTTGTGTTGCCGGAGGGAATTTTTGCAGGGCTCCTTAGCCGTGGCAACTTTAAAGAGGGGTGGACTTCAACACCCAGAATTCCCTAGCCGGCAAAGTTGAGGGGAATTCTGGGAGTTGAAGTCCAACCCTCTTTAAAGGGTGCCAAGTTGAGAAACCCTGCCCTAAGCTACGGAGAGACACAACGGCAATACACAATTGTTAAGGGTGCCAAAGATGCTTGGAAGAGTCCCGAGTGGGTGCCTTGAAAAACACAACGGACCAAAAATCAGGGTGCGACGCAACGTCCCACATAGCTCCATGCTCTTTCCATCTTGCAGTGCTCCCAGCCTTAATGAGAGCCCTCTTCTTGCCAAGTCCATACAAGGAATGAGTTTGCAAGCAGAAAACTTTGGCGCCTCAGAGTGTGTGTGGGGGTTGGTACAACCTTAGGGGGTGCATATCTGGGCAGTCAGAACAGCCCCCACCTTCCCATTGGAGTGGCCTTCAACAAACCTTTGTCTGAAATCGTATAGGGCCTCCTCCTCAGGCGGTCGGGGTGGATCAGTCTAGAAGACCTCCAAGGCTCCTTTCAACTTTGTAAATTCTTTTTAAACCGTGGTGAGTTTTCATCTTGGCTGCACAGGGCTCATTACTCCTATGTGTCAATCGGAGGAGGAGCCATTTTAGGTATCCTCTGATCTCTTTTCATCCTGAATTTTGTGGCTGTCGTTTGTGAAAATTGTTGTGGTTCGCCGGCAGCCGGTGCAGATGGCGGCAGAGTCAGACAGTGAGGAAGAACGGGGACCAGTCCGGGAGTCTGGAGAGGACTCGGATGAGGGTCCTCCGTCTGACGCAGGGATGGGAGCAGGGCCATCTGGGAGTGGGGTGTTGCCTCCGGAGCCTCCGGAGTCTGACAGCAGCGAGGAAGAGGAACAAGGGGAGCCTGTTCCCAGTGTGCGTATGCACAGAGCTGCCAGAAGATGATAGCAGCTGAAATAAAAGGGGTGACTCGGGAGTAAGCCTGGGAGGTGATTGCCCCTCCCATAAGGGATAAAAGTCAGACCTCAATAACGAAACCTTTGCAGGAAGCAAAGTAGTTCGATAGATTCTGAGTCCTCCTTGAAGCTCTGTGTACTCTGGTTGTTGTTTTTTTCCGGTACTTCGGTTGGTTTCTGTTATAATTACTTCTGTTTTTGGCAGCATTCCGCAGCACTGAAAGGTGTGTGCTTATCTTGGGGAACCGTTTTAAGATTAGCTCTGGCTGAGAATGCAAGGAATTCCCAGCGTTGTAATACAATAGGTTTTGCTTTTAAAACAAGCTTGTCTTTCATTACGTTTGACAAAGCAAAAATCCGCCAAGCACACCGAGAAGTCTGGAATTCTCTCTCTCCCCACCCCCCATTTTTCCTGCAATTTTTGGACACACAGGCTGAAGCGTACTCCTGTTCTGTGTATGGCACTGGTAGAATTCACTGTGAAAACACTCGATCAGTGAATTACAAAGGGCCATAAACGGAGCAGAGAAAGAACCACGGGGGCGTCTGACCCACATCCTTTCGAGCGGGAATCGGTGGACAACTGTGGCATTACGAGCGAGGAGGATGAGGTGGTTGGGCATAAAGGAGCCGCCTTAACTGCCTCAGTGCTATCACTTCGCGGATGCTGCTCACATAATCTTACCACAACATTGTGATGACCCGGGATAAGGGTTCTCCGTGCTCAAGGATCGGGAGGGGGCGGTCCTTGCCCCATCACCTGAGCTCCGTTGCTCCTCGTGTCTACCGCTTGACCTCTCTTGCTCCTCCTGCCCCCATTCCTCCCTGCTAACAAGCCATCCCAATCCTGAGGGGCCCTGGGCTGCCTCAGCCTGCTCCTCCTCGTATTCCTCCGATGAGCAAGGCGATAAGCAAGGACCGCCCCCTCCTGATCCTCGAGCACGGAGAGCGGAGAGAAGGCAGGAACAGCGCAGGCCGACCCGACAACTCTGGAGGAGAGCACCACGCCCCTCTTCACAAGGCACACTGAGATTTAAGGAGACACTGTAGGGAGGGGCGTTTGTCAGGAACCGACGCCAAATTTGTAGTTTTGTGTGCCCTCCTCGATCTCCGTCGTCTCCAGCTCCGGCCTGTCGTTGTCTGCAGATTCAGGCTCCAACGGGAGCATGACGAATATCTTTGCAATCCCGCCAGGAGTATTGGTACAGGTCGATCCTCGACTTGCAACCACAAAGGAGTCCTCAAATTTCGCGTTGCTAGGCGAGACGTCGGTGGAGTTTTGCGCCTCATTTTCCGACCTTTCTCGGCACAGCTGTGAGTGCCTCCCTGCGCTTGTTAACATTTGTAACACGATCGTTAAACGAATCTGGCTTCTTCGTTGGTTTTGCTGGTCCGGCGGTCGCAAAAGGGGATTGCGCGACCATTGTAAACATACGCCCATTGCCACGCAGGCAAATTTTGATCAAGTGACCACACAGTCATGTTGCAACAGTCCCGAGTGTGCAAAACGGTCATCGGTCACTTGTTTCAGTGCCGTTGTCACTTCAAACGGTCACTAAACGAATGGTTGCGAGTCATGGGCTACCTGTATTCCTTTGCTTATCAAGGGTATTTGAACAAAAGAAGAAAACGGAAGGAAAACAAATGTGGGTCCTCCAACAGCGACGCCATTTCTCCAAATCCTAAAATTTCGTGTGAATGTGTGTGACTTCCATAAACTGGGGGCCCCTGTTTAGCAGAGGGGCCAACAACGACGCAAAACCCTTGGCTTGGCCCTTTTTGGCACTAGCACATTTTTGCTGTTCTCTGTATACGCCGAGCAATTATGTGTAGTGCCAATATGGGAGAAGTCCGAGACGGCAACGGTTTTTCTCATCTCCCGGAGAGGCAAGGATGCGATTTAAGACAACAACGCAGGGTTCCTTGAGGATAGGAGTGGGTACGGTGGCCTAAGAGGTGGAGCTCCCGCCTTACAATCAGGAGGCTGTGAGTTCGATCCAAGGAAGAGACAGATAGTTCTCTCTCTCTCTGGCCACCATGAGAATATATCTGCTGAACAAAACTCTGTACTGGTGACAGGAAAGGCATCTGGCCAATAAACATTCTGTTAGCTCCATTCAGTTGCCCAGACTCCACCCTGCAAAGGATTATGTGGTCATTAAAAGGAGATGATTTACTAGTCATAGTCCTTGAGTGGTGCGGTGGCTTAGAAGTGGAGCTTTCACCTCACAATCAGGAGGTTGTGAGCTTGATCCCAGGTTGAGGCAGATCTCTCTCTCTCTCTGGGCACCATGAGAATATACCTGCTGAACAAAACTCCGTACTGGCGACAGGAAAGGCAATCCGGCCAGTAAACACTCCGCTAACTCCACCAGACTCCACCCCATGAGGGTCGTTAAAAGATAATGATGAGTGTTCTTTGTGGGTCTGAATAGCACAATTTTGTCTCTGTTGCCTTTTAATCATGGCGGTGAGAGGTGTGACTTTTTTTTCCTCTATGTCGCGTCTCGTTTAGGCTGCAGATTCAGTACTTTGGATGAGATACCATTTTGAAGGATATTTTGAAGGACAGGCCAGTCTCGGAAACTGAGAGCCATTTTAGTGATGGAATGGATGGATTCTGATAAATCAAGGAACATTGTTTATTGACTTATTTGTATTCATTTCTTAAACCTGGAGGATTCCCATTATGTTGGAAGTGAACTTTAGGCAGCTGACTGGCATTCAATTAAAAGGCAGCATAAAACCGTACATTTAAAATTGGATTAAAATTGGATTTTGCCAATAAATTTTAAAACACCGAATGAGACGCACGCTAATTCGTAGATGTTAGTTCTGTAGATTGTTGGAGAAATCAAAACCACTAGCCAGAAAGTTATATGTTGCCGTTCCAACGTATTGCAAAGGGCCTCGTTGGCAAAGAGAGGCTTAATAGAACTTCCATAATCAAGAGTAGTGTACCTTAATATGAGCATTGTACTTTCGGGATGCTGGAGAAGACTGGCCAATGACTGAGCTCTGTATTGGCTGGGCTTTTAAGCACTTTCCATAAGATGGTTTGCTTCTTAAAGCGTGCTGGATAGGGAATTCTGGGAGTTGAAGCCCAGCCATTTTGAAGTATGCTGGCCGGGGAATTCTGGGAATTAAAATCCAGAATTTTAGGGAATTCTGGGAATTGAAGGCCAACCATTTTGAAGTAGGTGAACTGAGGACTTCTGGGAGTTGAAGTCCACTCCTCTTAAAATTTCTGAGATTAAGAAACACCAACCTGGTGTAAATGGGTTGTTGCAGCCCAACAGTAAGACAAAACCTCCTTCCAGTTTTTAATCTGCCCTCTATCTTTCCCACTAGGATTTTAAGCAGAATGTTTTAACTGGGCAGAGTTTAATAAAAAATTTTTAAAAAGTTTATTGCTTAAGTCAGGTTCACTTAAGAACAACCATGTTACTAACTCAGCAGTTGCAGTGACTCACTTAGCAACAGTGGGGAGAAAGATGGTAAAACGAGGCAACAAAAACCCGCTTAACAACCGTCCCATTTAGCAACAGAAATTTGGGGCTCCGTGGTAGTCGTAATTCGAGGACTACAGCTGTGCTTGGTCAGTCCATTCCTTGAATGAGGCCTGCAAAAATATTTATAGCTGGTTGCAAATGATATAACTGGATTGGGAGGTTTTAAATATACAACTCTGGCTTTAAAAGAAAAATAGCGATTTCATGCCAAAGTAGATTGGATGATTTTGTGTGGTCACGTTAAAAAAAAAACCTGTGCATTTGTTTTTATTTTATAATTGAATATCATTCTCTAAAATTGCAAACAGAGTACTTTGTAATGTGACAACAAAATATTTATGAACTGAATGTTGGTCAATTGTTCAGGGCTCATCAGCTGAATTGAACGAATTAACTGGGGTGAATTAAGTGAATTAAGCTATTTTTTTTCTGAGATTGTGTAAAAGAGGACACTCACTAAAGCTGAGTTTGCAAAACATTATTATCTTATGTTAATGACTCCATAATTCCTTTAGGAGTTGGAGTCTGGGCATCTGAATGGAGCCAGCAGAGTGTTTTACTGGCCGGAGGCCTTTCCTGTCACCAGTGCGGAGTTTTGTTCAGGAGAAATATTCTCATTGTGCCCAGAGAGAGAGAAATATCTGCCTCTACTTAGGATCGAACTCACAGCCTCCTGATTGTGAGGCAAAAATAATACAGGCGGTCCTTGACTTAACAGCTGTTCATTTAGTGACCATTCAAACTTACAAGGGCACCAAAAAAAACGTGACTTAGGGCCATTTTCCACACTTACAACTGTCGTAGCATCCGACGCTTTCATCACATTACTCAAAATCAGAGGCTCGGCCCCTGACTCACAGTTATGACGGTTGCAGAGACCCTGAGCTCACCTGATCCCCTTTGGCAACCTCCCTGTGCCGCAGAGATTCGCTCAACAACTGCCTCGCTTAGCGATGAAAATCCTGCTCCCGGTTCGTGAAAGCGGGAAGAATACAGGAATTTGCGTGGGAGGACGCGTCTCCAGATCAGAATAAATTGAATTTTCTCTTGCTTTGCTTCCCAAAGCCATGAGGAGAGAGAATGTTTTTATTTATTGATAGGACGCTAAAAGCATCCGGCGAGTGCATTATTGGCGCACCTTACCGTAAAATATCAAATATCAAAACATGGTAAATGTTCGGCTTGAAAATTTTGCAAGCCAAATGCGAGGAAGTGAGCACTTAAATTGCCATTTTTAGGACACCATCAAAGCCAGCAAGGATTCGGCTTCCTCCTTGATAGATACTTTTATTCTTGTTTTCATTCAGTCGATCGATCGATCAATCAGAATAGAGCTGGGAGGGACCTTGGAGGTCATCTAGTCCAGTGGTCACCAATCGGTGGGCTGGGGACCACTTGGTGGCCCGTGAGAAAATTTTGATGGTCTGCAGAGAAATGTCACTCCCAAAGCAATTAATCCAGGCTGCGCGGGAACACAAGGCTGCGCCGCCCACATGGCCCGTGGGAACACAAGGTTTGCGTCGCTTGCATTGTGAACAACACGGAGTGAAGGGAGGGGGGAAAGGGTGGAGGGGGAGGACTTGCCCCACGTGCCCCACGCGCCTGGCCTGGCCACCGGGCTGCTTCTTTCTGCTTCTTTCTTCTTCTGCTTTTGGTTGCACGCAAGGAAAGCAGCCAAAGTCTTTCTTTCTCTCCCCCAAACTCTGCCAGAAATGAGTCTTTGGGACCCTGCAAGGCCTCCTGCTCCAAGAGGCTGCAAAGACTCATTTCTGGCGGAGTTTGGGGGAGAGAAAGAAAGACTTCTGCGGCTTCTGCTGCTTTCCTTTCATGAAGCCAAAAGTCTCTCTCTCTCCCCCTGAGAACGGAGCTGGAGATGGTATCCTGCGATCCCAAATAAAGAACGATCGATCGGTAGGAAAACGGGGTGGGGAATTTTCCTGCAGACTTTTTGGGGGGATTTTCCCAGGGTCTCTGGTCCGCGGGATTTAAAATGATGAGTTGGGTGGTCCCCGAGGTCCAAAAGGTTGGCGACCCCTGTTCTAATCCAACCCTCCTTGCTCAGGCAGGAGCCCCGATACCATTTCAGACAACAGTTTTATCCCGTTCTCCCCTTTGGAACGCTGTACGGGTTGTCCTCTACGTATGACCACGGATGGAGCCCCAAATTCCTATTGTTAGGCGAGGCATCTGTGAAGCGGGTTTTGCCCCTATTTTACAACCTTCCTTGCCACCGTTGCTAAGTGAACCCTAGTTAGTAACATGGTTGTGAAGGGGAATCTGGCTTCCTCTTTGGATTTTGCTTTGTCAAAAAGTTGGAAAAAAAAGGGGGAGATTGCAATGACCTTGGGGCACAGCGATGGTCGTAAGTGTGAATCAGTTGCCGAGCGTCTGAATTTGGATCACGTGATGTTGGAGCAAAGGTTGTAAGTGTGAAAAACGGTCATAAGTCCCTTTCTTCAGTGCCGCTGCCACTTTGAACGGTCACTAAATGAACCGTAGAGGTAGTCATCAACTTAGAACGGTTTGAAGCTAATGACAGCGCTGAAAAAAGGGGCTTACGTGCATTTTTCACACTTATGACCATTGCAGCATCATTTGATCATTGCATGATCAAAATTCAGGCGTTCGGAAACTGACTCATATTCACGACAGTCTCAGTGTCCCCGGGGTCATGTCATCCCTTTTTGTGACCTTCCGACAAGCAAGGTCAAAAGCCGGATTCACTTAAGGACTCTGCGATTCACTTAACAACTGCAGGGATTCGCTGAACAACCGTGGCAAGGAAGGTCAAAAAAACCCGGGGCCAAACTCAATTAATGAACATCTCGCTTAGCAGCAGAAATGTTTGGGCTTGACTGTGGTCATTAGTCGAGGACCACCTATGGTTTGCTCAAAAAAATTTATCTGAGAGACAGAAAGAAAGAGAGAATAATCCTCACTTCCCAATTTAGCCTTCAGGGGTGGATTTTTCTGTGCGTTTCTCATTCAAGTTTCAACTAGTCCTGTTTTATCTTTTCAAAACCAGCTAAGGTTGAGTACTAGGATATATAACTTGCAAGGTGCCCCCCACCCCAATTCCCCTTGTGGGGTGGAAGTATTATCTGGCAGCAAGATTGGCCTGGAGAGGAGGGAAAAACTGCACAATCTCTTTTCTTTAAATATATATATATATTAAAATTTGTATTTATTTTTATTTTTTATATACAATAATTCTATTCCATTTCAACCATGCAACTATTAGGTACCTTATCATGTGCTCACGGTTTATAATTAATGCTTTTCTTATCAATATAACAAAGCAACAATAATCACATTTTCATATAATTTAATAGCCAATGTATCTGTTTTACAACCTTTTCTTATTGCTTTATATATGCATCTAATCCATTTTAAGTTATTTTATTTTCTAACCATTGGTAAAACAAATCCCATACCATAGAGTACTCCGATTCTTCTTTTTCTTGAATTTCCAATGTTAACCTATTTATTTCTGCACATTCAAAAAAAAAAATTTCAATTACTTTCACCTCTATTGGTATCTTATTACTTTTCCAATTCTGAGCAAATACAATTCTAGCTGCTGTTAATACATGTATGATTAAATATGGTTTTTCTTTACTGTAACCTTCAGGTACCATTCCTAGTAAAAAATATTTCAGGTTTCAAATCTATATGTTGTTTAATTATTTTTTTCCAACCATGTATGAATTTTTGTCCAATATCTTTTAGCTTCTTTGCAAGGCCACCACATATGGTGGTATATTCCTGGTGTTTGATGACACTTGCAGCATGTTGTTGATTTCTAAATATATTTTTTATTTATGTACTGGTATAAGTATTTTGAAAACAATGTATTGTCCAGGCATTTCATTCCCACCCCCCCAAAAAAAAACCCAAATCCAGGTACGGTAGCAGTAATAGATAGATAGATAGATGATAGATAGATAGATGATAGATAGATAGATAGATAGATAGATAGATAGATAGATAGATAGATTAGAGATAGATAGATATAGAAGATAGATAGATGGATGGATAGATGGATGGATGGATGGATGGATGGATAGATAGATAGATAGATGATAGATAGATAGATAGATAGATAGATAGATAGATAGATAGATAGATAGATTAGAGATACTGTAGATAGATACATAGAGACATTAGATAGACAGATAGATAGATAGATAGATAGATAGATAGATAGATAGATAGATAGATAGATAGATATAGATATAGATATAGATATTTGTTTTCTTAAGTTTTCACACAGGTATTTATAAGTATGGTATTCAGCTTTGTTCGGGTATTTTCCCACGTTGTCATAGTTGTGCTTTTAAAGTTGTAGCAATGTTTTGGCAGAATCTCATCTGCCATCATCAGGCTTCTGTATTGTGTTCGTCTGTGAGTCAGACTTTTACAGTGGTTTCAGTTTTAAATTTGAGGCTAGCCTACTGCTGTGCCAGAAAAGAAGGAGGAAGGGAGGAAGTGGAACTAAATAATAAATAAATAAATAAGAAGAAAGAAAACAGGAAAGAAAGAAGAAAAGGAAGGGAGTAGAAAGAGAAAGAAAGAAAGAAAAAAGAAAGGGAGGAAGTGGGAAAAGAAAGAAAAGAAAGAAGGAGTTGGAAATCAGAAAGTAAAATAGGAAGAAAGAAAGAAAAAGAAAGAACGAAAGAACGAAAGAAAGAAAGAAAGAAAGAAAGAAAGAAAGAAAGAAGGAAGGAAGAGGAAGCGAGGCCCTTTAACAATGTTTTCCAACCTGCCATCCGAAAACACCTTAATTAGCCGCTGGTTTTCTTCCTGCCAGAGTGGAACTAACCATGTGCCAGGATCCCCAAGCAGCCTGGCAGGTAACACACACAGGTGTGCAGTGATGGTGCCTTCTGACGCAGCCGGGGGGCAGGGGAATCCAGCGGTGTCCCCGGGCCCCCGGCTGTGGAGCCCTTCGGGATGGGCCCAGGTGGGAAAGTGAGGTCAGGAGAGAGGGAAAAAATTGGGATTAATTGCATTTCTTCAGCTCTTTCCATTTCGGAGTCCGAGATGGTTTCCTTCCATCCTTCGGCTGCAATTTAGTGACTTCACCGACATTAACTACAAGTTAATGTCTTGACTTATAGCCATTCGTTTAGTGACCGTTCGAAATTACAACGGCGCTGAAAAGAAATGGGACCATTTTTCACACTTTCACACTTACAACCAGCATCTTCGTGATCACGTGATCAAAATTGAGATGATTGGCCACTGACTCGTTTTTATGACGGGGTCACAGGAGCCCCTTTGGCGACTTTCTGATGAACAAAGTCCACGGGGAAGCCAGATTCGCTTAACCAGGGGGTTACTCACTTAACCTGTGCAAGGATTCACTTAACCACAGTGGCAGGAATGGTCATAAAATGGGGCAAAACTGGTCGTAAAATGAACAAACATCTTGCTCGGCAACAGAAAGTTTGGGCTCAGTTGTGGTCATATGTTGACTATCTGTGGAATAGAATAGAACAGAACAATGAATAGAACAGAACAGAACAATGAACAGAACAGAACAAAACAGCAACAAATAGAACAGAACAGAACAGCAGATAATGAATAGAACAGAACAGAACAATGAATAGAACAGAACAGAACAATGAACAGAACAGAACAAAACAGCAACAAATAGAACAGAACAGAACAGCAGATAATGAATAGAACAGAACAGAACAATGAACAGAACAGAACAACAAATAGAACAGAACAGAACAATGAATAGAACAGAACAGAGTGGAAGAAAACAACAGAAGAACAGAACAGAACAGAAAAATGAATAGAACAGAACAATGAATAGAAAAGAACAAAACAGAACAATGAACAGAACACAACAGAACAATGAATAGAACAGAATGTAAGAGAATAATGAAAAGAAGAGACTAGGACAGAACAATGGAATAGAACAGAACAGAACAAAAGCCAGATTCACTTAACAACCACGTAACCAACTTAACAACTGCAGTGATTCACTTCCCAACCGTCTCGCTTAGCGATGAGAATTTTACTACCCCTATGGTTGGTCGTCACTTGAGGACGAGCTCTATTCGGTTTTCTCTATCGGCCTTTTGAAGTCACGGTGTATAAAATATGAACTCAGCCAAGGGGGTGTGTGTGGTTTTTTTCCAGCTTCCATGCCACTCCCCAACCTCCCCCTACCCCCAGTCAGCATCTGGCCGTGTCTTGACACATCTGTGGGGTCATCCAGCCAAGGGGGGGTTTTGAGGAGGGGTCAGAGGCCAAAAGCCTGGGGATCAAATCTGGTCGTCTCCCCAAGACTGAACGACCTGGGCCCCGTGATTTTGGAGGATGGAGGAAGGCAGCCGGCTTTAAAATAGCTCTGTGTGTGTGTGTGTGTGTGTTATTTTTTTTAAAAAAAGTTTATTTTATTCAGAAGGATAAAATATAAATTCCAAAAAACTCCCCCTAAACATTAAGGAACAAGAAAGGAAACCAAAATACATAATACAAACTATATAATATAAGACAAAATACATAATACAAAATATGTAGTATAATGCAAAAATACATAATGCAAACTATATAATATAATATAATACAAAATACATAATGTAAATATATAATACAAAATAGTAATATAATACAAAATACATAATACATAATATGCATAATACAAAAGATATTATACAAAATACATAATGCAAACTATATAATACAAAAAAAACATATATAATAAAATACAAACTATATAATAAAATACAAAATACAAACTAATAAAATACAAACTATATAATAAAATGCAAACTGTATAATATAATACAAAATACAAAATATGTAATATAATACAAAATACATAATGCAAAATATATAATATAATGCAATACAAACTATATAATATAATACAAAATATATAATGCAAAATATATTATAATATAAAATACATAATGCAAACTATATAAAACACAAAATGTATAATACATAATACAAACTATATAATATAATACAAAATACATAATACATAATACAAACTAATATAATACAAAATACATAATATATAATATAATACAAACTATATAATAAAATACAAAATACATAATACAAAATACCCAAAACATTTTAAAAGGGTGTGCATTGAAAAGAGAAAAAGGACAACAACATGTTTACCTTTGCTTGATTACCAATACAAATAATATTAGTTTACCCACCTTGCTAAACAAGCCCACATTTTACAGGGAGTCCTCGACTTACAATGGTTCACTTAGTGACCATTCAAAGTTACAACTACTTAGGGTTGTTTTTTAATACTTACGACCATTGCCGCATCCCCATGGTCATGCGATTCACACATGATGGTTGCAGTCTCCTGGGGTCATGGGATCCCCTTTTGCAACTTTCTGACAAGCAAAGCCCATGGGGGGAGCCTGATTCACTTAACGACTGTGTTACTCATTTAACGACTGCAATGATTCACTTAACAAACTGGCAAGAAAGATAGTAACATGGAGCAAAACCCACGTAATGCATGCCTCAGTTTGCAAAAGAAATGTTGGGCTCAATTGTGGCTGTAGGTTGAGGACTACCTGTATAACCACCTCCATCCATTTATCAAATACAGGGAGTCCTTGACTTACGACCACAATTGAGTCCAAAAATTTCCATTATTAAGCGAGACTGTCAGGGCTCTGGTAGTTACCCCCATTTAAACCATGAGTCTCTAGCCAGATTTTCAAAGCTTAAAAGAAGATTTATTAGGAGTAAACATGCCGATGCTACCTGGGTATATCGTAATTCGTATCCTCCAATGGGACACATCCATAGCCCAGAGTCATCAAGCAAGCTCTCCAGCTAGAATTTTGCAAGGCAGAAACTTTCGTCACCTAGTTCCTAATTTTGAAAACATTTATGGAATGCACTATCGGTTTCCAAGCTGCCGCACTGCTCTTTCCAGCCCCTTTCCCCCCCTCTCTTTCTAGTGGCAACTCTAAAAAGACCATAGAAATATTTTATGAGTTGACATTTAGTTTGTTCTGATAGCCCCTCTGCCAGCAATAACGGAGCCTGGGGAGGATGGGCGCGGGCCAGACTTAAGCACCCCGTGGGCTGGATCCCACTTGAGTCTGATAGCCCTGTTTTTAAGCTAATAAAAAATGAAAAAAAAGAATGCTCAAAAGTATAACTGGGGTATGGGTGAAGATGGCGGGAACATATTTGGATGGCCTCTTTCTTCCTTTTCCCTTCCTTGCTTTCTTCCCATGTTCCCATCTTTTCTTTCCTCTTTCCCTTGCTCCTTTCCTGCATGGTGAGATGCAAAAAAGAGGAAATTTCTTCTTACATGCTCAGATGCAAAAGGGGGAAATATCTCTCCTTTGGTTTTGTTTTTAGTGTCAGGATGCCGGCAGTTATCCCCACATTGAAATCATGAGTCTCGAGCCAAACTTCCAAAACTTCCAAAGGATTTATTGGGAGTTAATATGTCCAGCACTGCCTGAGCGTAGCTGGCTCTGAGGCGCATCATTCGCTGTAACCCTTGACTCTGGTTTTCCTCCAACCCCTGGGTGTGTCGTAATTCATATCCTCCAACGGGACACATCCATAGCCCAGAGTCATCAATCAGGCTCTCCAATTAGAATTTTGCACAGCAGAAACTCCGGTCGCCTAGAAACTATCTGTGGAAACATTTGAGAGAAGTTACCATAAAACACAGACTTGACAACCAGAAGAAACTCTAAAAAGCTATGTTTATTCAGGATATTTGCAAATATGTGAATAGGATCCCATCTCCCCAACAAGTAGGAGATGAAGACACCGCCCTTAAAATGGTTGCAGCTTTTTATAGGATATCATGTTCAAAGGATTACATAAGCCTTCCTGTTATGCTCACGCAGGAGTTTTAGGGACTTTTTTGGGGTAGTTCTGGGTAGTTTTCCATCTTTAACTCCCCGCAAACCATCATCTCTGGGAAACCACCTTGTTCCCATCACCATGTCTTCCTGTTATGTCCATCTATACATACTATTCATCTATACTCTACGCTGTAGAGCACTGCACACAAGAACAACTAGACACAAGGACAGTTTTTCCCCCGAAAGCCATCCCTCTGCTAAACAAATAATTCCCTCAACACAGTCCAACTATTTACAAAGTCTGCACTAATATTACTATTAATCTTCTCATCACTCCTGATCACCCATCCCCTCCCACTTGTGATTGTATGACTGTAACTTTATCGCTTGTATCCTTACAATTTATATTGACTGTTTCCTAGTATGATTTGATCGTTTATTGTACGCTATGACTATTATTAAGTCTTGTACCTGATGATTCTTGACTCTTGACGAATGTCTCTTTCCTTTTATGTACACTGAGAGCATTTACACCAAGACAAATTCCTTGTGTGTCCAATCACATTTGGCCAATAAAAGAATTCTATTCTATTCTATTCTATTCTATTTTCTATTCTATTTTCTATTCTATATTCTCTGTCTTATTCTATTCTATCTTCTATCTTCTATTCTCTATTTTATTTTATTCTCTCTTCTCTTCTCTTCTCTTCTCTCTAACACAATGGATCATTGACAGGCCTCCATTTATGTCAGAGTGACCCAATATCTCTTACATTAATTCTCAAGCCAAAAGGACAAACCCCACACTCCAGCCAAGGACATGACATTTCACTTTGAAACACAACAAGTTTACCAAACATAATATGCTTGTTAGATGCAGTTATATAATTGTCCAGTAATCGTTTTAAAAGGTCACATATCGGATAAACACGGAATCCCTTCTCTTCTTCATTTTCTCAGGTGTAACTTGCAACATAGATGTTATTGCCAAATATAACAACATTTATGGAAGGCAATTTCGGTTTTGCAAGCTGCTGCATTGCTCCCCCTCCCTTTCTCCTGGCAACTCTAAAAGAACAGAGAAATATTTTATGAGTTGACATTCGGCTCCCCTCACTTCTTGAAAGTGACTGTCAGGATTCCGGCAGTTACTCCAATTAAATCATGAGCCTCGAGCCACACTCCCAAAACTAAAAAAGATTTATTAGAAGTTAACATGCCGGCATTAGCCTGGGCGTAGCCAACCCTGAGATACGTAATTCACTGTCACCCTTGATCCTGCTTTTCTCCCCACCGCTCTGGGTGTATCATCCAACGAAACACGTCCATAGCCCAGAGTCATCAATCATGCTCTTCAATTAGATTTTTGCACAGCAGAAGCTTCAGTCATCTAATCAGTATTTGAAGAAAGTATGAATGGAATGTACTTTCGATTCCACACTGCCGCTTGCTCTGAAATTCTTCCCTTTTTTCTGTTGTCAACTATAAAATGTGCATACAAAATGTTTTATGAGTTGACAGTGACCTGTACAACACAAAAAGAAAACAAATTTATTGCAGGTATAGGACTTAGGGTTGGGTTTGGTTGGATTTTCTGCATAGAACCTCATCACAAGGCGATCGGCTTGGATGTTCCTACTTTCTACCCCGTTTTATGACTTTTCTTGCCACCGTTGGTAAGTGAATCACTGCAGTTGTTAAGATAGTCACACAGTCATTAAGTGAACCCGGCTTTCCCCATTGACATGATCCCAAGTATCTGAATTTTTAATCATGTGACTACGGGGATCTTGCAACAGTCCTGAGTGTGAAAAACTGTGATGAGTGACTTTTTTCTGGGCCGTTGTAACTTTGAGCAGTCACTAAACAAATCACTGTAAGCAAAACCTTTATCTTCGTTTGCGTCCTTAATAACAAAACTTTCTCTTAAAATTTGAATTAGGCCCCTCTCAATTAAAAAGTAAGTGTGTGTGTTTGTGTTTGTGTGTGTTGGTATATGCAAGCACCGGTCTCTTTCACACCATACAGGTAGTCCTTGATTTATGACCACAAGGGAGCCCAAAATGTCTATTGTTAAGTGAGACGTCCGTTCAGTGAGTTTTACCCCATTTTACAACCTTCCTTGCCACGGTTGCTAAGCGAATCATCGCAGTGGTTAAACTAGTCACCTGGTCGTTAAGTGAACCCAGTTTCCCCGTTGGCTTTACACAGAAGGTCGCAAAAGTGGATCAACGTGACCCAGGGGGTAATTCAACCATCATAAAAGTGAGTCTGCCGTCAAAGCATCCGAAGGTAAATCACGGTTGTAAATCCGAAAAATAGCCACGTTTTTCAGCATCGTCGTCACTTCGAACGGTCATTAAGTGAACGGTTGTAATTTGGGGACGACCTGTGCAACCCGTGAATCACGTGTGTGTTTTCTCTCCATTTCAGATCGGGCGTTTTGATTCCCGTTCTCCTGGGGCCACGCAAGGCCGCCTGGCGCAGGTGGACCCTCTTCCGACCTTCGGCCGAAGGGAGTCAAGGATTTCTCCCTCTTGCTGTTTTTGGCAATGGTAGAACTCACACTGGTGAGCTATCTGGTTCCGGTGGTTCTAGACTTGCCAACTACCGCCTGGGGGGCTTCAAGGTTGATGGTCAAGCTTCAAGGATGACCGAAGAGCCAACCAGCATCTCATCTCATCTCATCTGGGTCAGTGGCTGGAACAGGCACAGCCAGATATAGGAGAAAAACACTCATTTCTCTACCTGGTCAAAGTCACAGAGCGACGGCTACCGCATCTTCCTGGATTGTCCGTCTGCGACTTCAGAAGAAAGAAATTCTCTATATGACCAACTGCCCTCTGTTAGAAATGGAGTGGGGGGTTGGTCTAGATGACCTACAAGGTCCCTTCCAACTCTATTATTATCCTGTGATTCAGAAGTTGTGGGAGCTTCATCGTTGGAAGCTTTCAAGAAGAGATTGGACCGGCCCTCTGTCAGAAATGGGGTAGGGTCTCCTGCTTGGGCAGTGGGAGGGGGGTGGCTGGACTGGATGACCTACAAGGTCCCTTCCGATTCTGTTAATCTCTTAAAAAATAAAAATAAACGAAATAAAATCAAAAAAATAAAAGTTTTTTCCTAGGCCGAATGATAATTTCCATCTCCTTCCAATGAGGACTAGAAACATGGTTGGCTTTTCTCTTTTTCTTTTTTTTAAACTCAAGATCAACGTTGCCTTCCTAGGAATTCTGAGCAAGGCAGCTCTATGGTATCAGGGCATTTGTTTGGAAAAAGCGGGGTACAGAAATCGGATACTGGACAGAGTGGGGGGCTCATGGTGGGGGGGTAAGAAATGAAGGGGAGAAATCAGGCCCAGGTTTGGGGTCTTTCTGAGCTTTTAGGGACTCTCAGCATGAAATTTTGCCCCCCAAAATTAGCCACATGTGAGTCACGCAATAAACCATGGTTAGTTTGAGGTTTAGTGTTCTGTTTGTAGGCAGAAGCCAGGGTTAAGGAGCCCTGGTTGATAAATTTGTCTTGCTGGCTTTCCTCTTACGGAAGAGATGCTTACAGGGAGTCCTTGACTTACAGCCAATTCGTTTAGCGACGGTTTGAATTTTGTTATTTATTTATATTTTTTATTTTATTTTATATTATCATATTATTATATTATAATATAATATAATATAATATAATATAATATAATATAATATTACTATTTTATTTTATTTTTTATTTTATTTAATTTTATTATTATTTTATTATTTTATTTTATTTTTTATTTTATTTTATTATTATTTTATTATTATTTTATTATTTTATTTACTTCATTTCATTATTTTATTTCATTGTTTTATTTTATTTTATTTTATTTATTTTACTTTATTTTATTTATTTATTGAATTTATATTGCTGCCTATTCACCCATAGCGACTCGAGGCGGCTTACACAATGTAAAACCATATTTAAAACAAAAAATAATAAAAACAAAAAAACAATAAAAACTAACAAAAAACGAATCAAATAAATGAGTGAAGTACAAGAGAACAAAATTTGGAAAAAATTTTTTTGTAAAAAGTTACAACGTCCCTGGAGGAAAAAAAATGACAATTTTTCACACTTAATGAACGTTGCAGCATTCTCAATAGTCACCTGATTTATGTCCAGATGCCGGACAACCAGTTCCTATTTATGATGGTCGCAGTGTCCCTGGAGGAGGGGTGTTTGTCATGTGAGATGTCTGTCCGGTGAGTTTTGTCCCGTTTTACGACCTCTCTTGCCATGGCACTTAAGTGAATCAGTGTGGTCGTGACATGAGCAACATGGTGGCTTAAGCGACTCTGGGTTTCCGCGCAGTCGGAAGGTTGCAGAAGGAGATCCAACGTGAGCCCCGGGGGGACCTTCGTGACTGTCATAAATACGAGTCAGCAGTCTGAATTTTCATTGTGGGGGATGCTTGGCGTGGCCATTAAGTGTGAAATGTGGTCATAAGTTACTTTTTTTCCAGTGCCATCGCAACTTCGGTCGGTTGTTAAACGATGACCCAACGCGTGGCATGAAGGCCACATGGTCAGATAATCATAGGAGTCCCTTTATTTGCTCCAACTTTTCCCCCAATGTCCTGGTTACCTTCTGGGCTGGAGAAAAACTCTCCCAGGAACAGCCTTGGGCTGCAGAGAATCAAGTCCAAAACATGGTCAACAAAAACTGTCCAATCAAGGCAAAAGGAGGTAATTAGTCCAACAAGGCAAGGCAAGGAATTCCAGATGTGAAGGCGCGACAGTAACTCAACACGGCTGGGAAGACTCCAGGAACGCAGATAAGCAAAGATAAAACTCACATTTGTTCCCAGCAGACGCCGCTCTCAGCTTGCATTTCTTTTAAACTCTCTTCCCAGTTGTGGCTAATGAAGGGAATCGGGGCCCTTTCCTCCCCCGTAAGCCATGCAACTCACGTTGCTCCCTTCTCCATTCCTCCCTGCGTGCCCTAGGATGAAGAGTGGGTGGGCCTGGGTCTTCGTCTGAATTCCCCCTCTCCCTTGTTCTACCTCTCCCCTGCTCTGCCCAGCCAGACTTTGCCCTCCCCCAGTTTCCTCCATAGCCAACGGAGCAACCCTCCCACTCCCTGTCAGCTGCTTGGCTTCCTCCTCGGATTCAGATTCTGACAGGGGTATGACACGAACAGTGGCCAGTTGGGGACACCCTTGGAAGAAAGCGGTGGGGGGAGCGGAGGGCTGAATTACGGAGGGTGAAGGACCCCCCCGAGTCCATCCTGCGGGATGAAAAATCTGGAACGAGGCGCATACAAAAACCTCCTGCTGTTTGAACAGCTGTCAATCTTCTGGAAATCAAAAGCCAGAAACAAACCCCCTCACAATTGGGGCTCTGGTTACATCAGGTCCATAATGGATGGGGGGGGCAAGGGGGGGAATGGGTGGGGGGGCTTCTGTTTTTTGATCAGGATCAGCCAAAAGGCTCCCACCGTCCTGGGAAGCTTCCTTTGGCTTTACTTGGAGTCAGATAACAGATAATCAGAGTTGGATGGGACCTTGTAGGTCATCTAGTCCAACCCCCCCTGCCCAAGTGGGAGACACTACACCCGCGGGAGTCCTCGACTTACGATGGTTTGTTCAGGGTTACAACACTACTGAAAAAAAGGGACCAATGACCCGTTTTTCACACTTAACAACCATGGCACCCTCTCCGTGGTCACATGATCCAAACTCAGAGACTTGGCCACGGACTCGTATTTATGACGGTGGCAGTGTCCCTGGGAAGGCTGCTTCTTGTGACCTTCCTTTCTTCTCCCTCTTTTCTCTTTCCTTCCTTCGTTCCTGCCTTTCATCTACCCATCCTTTCTCTACTTTCTCACTTTATCTCCCTCCTCTCCTTCCTTCTTTTTTATCCTTCCTTCCTTCCATCATCCATCCATTCCTCCTTCCCCTCTTCTTCCCTTCCTTTCTTCCTCCCTCCCTTCTTTCTCCTTCCATCCATCGATCCATCATCCATCCATTCCTCCTTCCTCTCCCTTTCCATTTCTTTTATTTCTTTTTCTTTCTTTTTCTTTGATTCCTTTCTTCCTCTCTCTTTCCATTTTCTCCCTCCTTTCTTGCTTTCCTTTTTCCTTTCCTTTCCTTCCTCTCTTACTCACTCTCCCTCCCTTTCTTTCTCTCCCTTCCTTCTTCCTTCCCATTCTCCCTTCCTTCCTTCCTCACTCCCTTTCTTCCTTCTCCCCTTTTCTTCTATCACTCCATCCATTTTTCTCTCTTATACCTCCCTCCCTCTCTTTCTTCTCCTCTTTTCTTCCATCATTCCGTCCATTTTTCTCTCTTGTACCTCCCTCCTGTCTTCCTTCCTTCTTCCCTCTCTCCCTCCCTCTCTTTCTTCTCCTCTTTTCTTCCATCATTCCGTCCATTTTTCTCTCTTGTACCTCCCTCCTGTCTTCCTTCCTTCTTCCCTCTCTCCCTCCCTCTCTTTCTTCTCCTCTTTTCTTCCATCATTCCGTCCATTTTTCTCTCTTGTACTTCCCTCCTGTCTTCCTTCCTTCTTCCCTCTCTCCCTCCCTCTCTTTCTTCTCCTCTTTTCTTCCATCATTCCGTCCATTTTTCTCTCTTGTACCTCCCTCCTGTCTTCCTTCCTTCTTCCCTCTCTCCCTCCCTCTCTTTCTTCTCCTCTTTTCTTCCATCATTCCGTCCATTTTCTCTCTTGTACTTCCCTCCTGTCTTCCTTCCTTCTTCCCTCTCTCCCTCCCTCTCTTTCTTCTCCTCTTTTCTTCCATCATTCCGTCCATTTTTCTCTCTTGTACCTCCCTCCTGTCTTCCTTCCTTCTTCCCTCTCTCCCTCCCTCTCTCTTTCTCCTCTTTTCTTCCATCATTCCGTCCATTTTTCTCTCTTGTACTTCCCTCCTGTCTTCCTTCCTTCTTCCCTCTCTCCCTCCCTCTCTTTCTTCTCCTCTTTTCTTCCATCATTCCGTCCATTTTTCTCTCTTGTACCTCCCTCCTGTCTTCCTTCCTTCTTCCCTCTCTCCCTCCCTCTCTTTCTTCTCCTCTTTTCTTCCATCAATTCCTCCATTTTTCTCTGTTGTACCTCCCTCCCTCCTCCTTCCCTTCCCTTCCCTTCCCTCCCCTCCCCAGGTATCATGGATGCTGGCTCCAAGAACTGCCCAGTGGATTGTCCACTGCCAGCCCCCAGCACCCCTAATAAGCCCCCTCCCCTGCCAAGGCTTCCCGGAGTAGCTTGGCCCTCCTTGGGCTGAAGGTCCCCCTCTCCCTCCCCTTCATTCCTCCCCCCTCCCCAGCCCGGTGAGATGCTAATGCGATTCCCTGTTTGTCCCCGAGTGAGCCGGCTGTGGGGAGGAAATCTAGGCCAGGCCGCTTGGCGTATTTGGACTAAGCTCTGCGGATATCGGATGAGGCTGGGATTAGGCCTCTCTGGACTTAAAAATAATGTCAAATGCCCAGCAGACGCAGGGCTGAGGGAAGGAGGCCGAGATGTGGGAGGGAGCCCCCGGTCCCTGGCAGGTAGTTTTAGAAGAGAAGAAGAGAAGAGAAGAGAAGAGAAGAGAAGAGAGGAGAGGAGAGGAGAAGAGAAGAGAAGAGAAGAGAAGAGAAGAGAAGAGAAGAGAAGAGAGAAGAGAAGAGCGGAGAGAAGAGTGAAGAGAAGAGAAGAGAAGAGAAGAGAAGATAGAATAGGATAGAATAGGAATAAGGATAAGATAAGGAATAGAACAGAACAGAATAGAATAGAAAACAGAAGAATAGAATAGAATAAAATAGAAATATTGAATAGAATAGAAATAGAAATAGAAAACAGAAATCAGAAGAATAGAATAGAAATATAGAATAGCAGAGAAGAGAATATAGAACATAGAAAAGAATAAGAAACAGAATAGAATACAGAAAATAGAAAACAGAAGAATAGAATAGAATAGAATAGAATAGAATAGAATAGAATAGAATAGAATAGAATAGACATACTGAATAAAATAGAAATATAGAAAAGAATAGAAAATATAGAATAGGAATAGAATAGAAACAGAAACACAACAGAAACAGAATAAAGAATAGAAAATAGAAAACAGAAGAATAGAAACACCAAAAAACCCAAAACCCAACCCAACCAAAAAAAAAAAAAAAAAAAAAAAAAAAAAAAAAAAAAAAAAAAAAAAAACCCCCCACCAAAAAACCCCCAAAAAAAAAAAAAAAAAAAAAACAAAAAAAAAAAACAAAAAACCGACCCCCCCCCCAACCCCCCCCCCCGGAACCCCCCCCCCCACCCACCCCCCCCCCCCCCCCCCCCCCCCCCCCCCCCCAACAAAAAAACCAACCCCCCCCCCAAAAAAAAAACAAAAAAAAAAAAAAAAAAAAAAAAAAAAAAAAAAAAAAAACACCCCCAAAAAAAAGCACAAAAACCCACCCCCCCCATCAAAAAAAACGGAAAAAAACAAACCCCCCCCCCCCAAGGTCATCTAGACCAGTGGTCGCCAACTGGCGGTCTGCAGCCCTTTGGCGGTCTGCAGAGAAATGTCACCCCCAAAGCAATTAATCCAGGCTGCGTGGGAACACAAGACTGTGCCGCCCACGTGGCCCACGGGAACCCACCCCGCCCCGACTCATTCCTTTCCGACCATCAGCTGTTCTGCTGTGCTGGGACATTTTTTTTTTTTAAACAAGTTTTATTGGTTTTTAAAGACAAACAAAAACAAACAAAACATAAAAACATCCAGCTTTCTTTCATAAATGCACAAGCAGCGTGTCGGTTGGTTTACCAATTTTTTGTGCATCCATTTCATAGTCTCAATTACAGTTACATTGCATGATGACTCATATTATCAATCAAAGATTGAATACCCTAGTATCACTATTAAACAATCATTTGACTATAATTTTATTCGTTCATACTTTGCGAGATAACTATAATTCACTTAGTTTATTTTATAACAATTCATATAATCCCCCCAAATCTATCCTAAAAACATTTTATGGGAAAGAAAGCAGGAAGGAAGGAAGGAAGGAAGGAAGGAGGAAGAAGAGAGAAAGAAAAAATGAAGGAAGGAAGGAGGAAAGAGAGAAAGAAAAGAAAGGAAGAGGAAGGAAGGAAGGAAGGAAAGAAGGAAAGAAAGAAAAGAAAAATGCTTTATTTGGCCAACTATGATTAGACACAAAAGGAATTTGTCTCCAGAATTCTGCTTTTTGTTAAGTTGCCTGGATGACACACACTTATTTATGTTTGAGTTCTTAATTTCACCTGAGCCAGACAGGGACCCTAAAACAACAGAAGAAGAGAGTTGGAAGGGAGTTTGTAGGTCATCTAGTCCAACCCCTGGCCACCCAAGCAGGAGACCCTACACCATTTCTGACAGATGGGAGTCCAATCTCCCCTTGGAAGCCTCCAGGGATGAAGCTCCCACAACTTCTGAGGGCAACTTCTGTTCCATGGGTTGATTGTTCTCGCTGTCAGAAAGTTTCTCCTTATTTCCAGGTTGCAAAACCTCTCCTTATTCAGTTTCCAGCCGTTATTCCTTGATTCCTTGACTCAATTTAAATCATAATTTTTTGAAAAGCCACCATTCACTTCATCACGAGGACCCAGATTGTTGGGGGCAAGAGGCTGACTCTGTAAAACCGCTTTGAGAGGGCTGTAAAAGCACTATAAAGCGGTATGTAAGTCTTAAGTGCCGTTGCTATCTCTGCTGTGAAATTGTGGGAATGCATCAAGGCAGGGCACGTTATCTCAGCTTGCAGAGCTTGGATTCGTTGAGTTTACCCCAAAGGTAAATCTTGCAGCATATATACAGCCTCCTCCCGCTACACAACGGAGCTCCACTTTATGCTGAATAAACTGAATTATTAATGGATCTTAAATTGAAAACTGTCTTTAGGTAGATTTTTTTTTAACTCCAAAACCATTTTATTAAAATAAATTTGATTTTTTTAAAGAAAAATCTGTCTTTTTTGATTTAAAAAAAATAAATCAATTTTTATCCACCCTGGAAAAAAGTGACTTATGACCATTTTTCACCCTGCAGCACCCCCGTGAACCTGCGATCAAAATTCAGAGGCTTTGTACTTATGTACTTGTGTACTGGTTTGTACTTATGACCGCCGCTGTCTCCCGGGGGTCAGGCGATCCACTTTTGCAACCTTCGGACGAGCAAAGTCCCTGGGGGGGGAGCTGGATTCACTTAACAACCGGGTTACTAATGTTTATCAACCGCAGCAATTTCACTTCATGACTGCGGCCAGAAAGGCCGTACAATGGGACGAAACTCATTTAAGAAACATCTCGCTTAATGACAGAAATTGGGGGGGGGCTCCATTGGGGTCATACGTTGAGGACTACCCTGTACTGTGTGTCTGAAATGGTACGATAGACCCTGAAATGGTACGATAGACCCTCGCACGCAATCTCCCCTTTCTCTTTTGTGTTGTTGTGCACCTGCACACCAAAACTGGGTTTGCTTTTTTCGGACACCTGTTGCCCGCCCCGGTTCAGGTTTGCGGAACGAGAAATAGACCAAAACAGCAGGCAAATCCGGAGCCCTTGGCGGTCATAATGGGAGAAATGAGATTTTATTTTATTTTTAACTCTTCTTTAAGTCTCGTTTTGGTCTCAATTGTGCTCGAAAGTTAAGGACCGCCAGTGCATCAGTACGGAGAGTCCCCAGTTGAGCCCGACAGTTCCCGACTACGAAACAACAAAGGTGTTCAATGAATTTTGTCCCATTTTACGACCTTTCCTGATGAAAGTCGTTAAAAGGGAATCGCTGGAGTTGTTCAGCGGGTGACATGGTTTGTAAAGCGAATCTGGCTTCCCCCGCTGACTTCGCGGGTCAGGAACTTGCAACAGGGGGATTACGTGACAGCCCCACCCCCCGGGGGCACACGGCAACCATCGTAAATGTGAGTCGGTCGTAAAATGGGGCCGAACTCACTTCACGACTATCTTGCTTAGCAACGGGCTAAATTGGGGTTGTATCTGTAAAACCCGTTCTAGGGTGTGAAGGAGCTGGTTTCCAATCCAACCATAACAACACCCTCTTTAGCAGCGGGCTGGTCTAGAACAGGGGTCGCCAACCGGTGGGCCAGGGATCACTGGTGGTCCATGAGAAAATTTTGGTGGTCCGCATAGAAATATCCCCCCCAAAGCAATTAATCCAGGCTGCGCGGGAACACGAGGCTGCGGCGCCCACATGGCCTGCTTGGGAATACAAGGTTTGCGTCGCTTGCATTGTGAAAATACGAAGGAGTGAGGGAGGGGGAAAGGGTGGAAGGAGAGGACTTGCCCCACGTGCCCCACGCGCCTGGCCTGGCCACCGGGCTGCTTCTTTCTGCTTCTTCCTTCTTCTGCTTTTGGCTGCACGCAAGGAAAGCAGCGAAGTCTTCTTTCTCTCTCCCCAAACTCTGCCAGAAGTGAGTCTTTGGGACCCTGCTAGGCCTCCTGCTCCAAGAGGCTGCAAAGACTCATTTCTGGCGGAGTTTGGGGGAAGAAAGAGACTCTGCGGCTTCTGCTGCTTTCTTGCGTGAAGCCAAAAGTCTCTCTCTCTCTCTCTCTCTCTCTCTCCTTGAAAACGGGCTGGAGATGGTCTCCTGCAATCCCAAATAAAAACGATCGATCGGTCGGTAGGAAAACGGGGTGGGGATTTTCCGCAGACTTTTTTTGGGAGGTTTTCCCAGGGTCTCTGGTCCGCGGGATTTAAAAGCGATGAGTTTGGTGGTCCCTGAGGTCCAAAGGTTGGCGAGCCCTGGACTAGATGACCTCCAAAGTCCCTTCCAACCCCAAGATTCTGTGGTCTATTCCCTCATTCAATACACCTGAACCAGGGCAGGTGACAGGTCTCCGAAAAAGCAAAGCCAGTTTTGGCGTGCAACTGCCGGGACTAGATGACCTCCAAGGTCCCTTCCGACTCGGTTATTCTAACCCGAACCCAAGCACAAAAGGGGGGGAACCAGATTGTTCCCCCATTCCGAACCGAACCCTCCAAATCTGGGACGTACCGAGACCGTCTCCCGTGACCTTCCCCGCAGAAGGATTCAAGCCAAGCCACCTCGCCCCCTGACGTGACAGCTTCGGGGGCTGCGAGGCTGGGAGGAGAAGGGTGGGCAACAAGGGGAGGGGGGAGGAAGGCCTTTGAATCTCCTGCCCCCTCCCTCCCCAAAGGCTGAGCTGTCTGCCCCCAAAGAAGGCCAGGATGAAAGCTCCAGAGACCTGGGGAATTGGGCCTCGGATTGTCCCGGCGCCTGAGCCGACCGTCCTGATTAGCCTTAATCTACTGGCAGACGTCAGTCAGTGTGAAGCCTGGGATGGCAGATCTCTTGTCTCTGTGTGTGTGCGTGTGTGTGTGTGTGTGTGGGATTAAAGTTACAATCCCTTTGCTCTCCCCTGATGACGATGCAAAGGCACCAGGGATTGGGAGGAGGACACGCGTGGGTCAAGGGTAGGAACTCTGAGCGAGAGGGACCTTGGCGTCCCAGTGGACGATCACTTTACAGGTGAGCCAGCCATGTGTGGCAGCAGCCCCAAAAGGCCAATGCAACCCGGGGCTGCCTTTATAGGGCGCTGCACACCGGAACCACTAAACACGAGGAGAGTATTTTTTCCCCGAATGCCATCACTCTGCTAAACAACTAATTCCCACAATCCTGTCAAATTACTTAGTAAGACTATTACTATTCTTCTTCTCGTCCTTCCTGTTACCTATCTCCCCCCCATTTCGGACTATAACTATGTTGCTTGTATCTTTACGATTTATATTGTTTTATTTGTTTTCCTAGTGTGTTTTGATTGCTTATTAGTAACCTAAGACTACCAGTAAGTGTTGTATCATATGATTCTTGATGAACGTATTTTATTTTTCATTTTTCTGTGCACTAAGAGCTTCTGCACCAAAGACAAATTCCTTGTGGGTCCAATCACGCTTGGCCAATAAAGTATTCTATTCTATTCTACTCTACTCCACTCCACTCCATTCCATTCATTTTCTATTCTATTCTCAATATTCTATTCTATTCTATTCTATTCTATTCTATTCTATTCTATTCTATTCTATTCTGTTCTGTTCTGTTCTGTTCTATTCCATTTCTGTATTTTATTCTGTATTCTATTCTATTACAGTTTTATTTCTATTCTATTCTATTCCATTCAATTTTCTATTCTATTTTCTATTCTATTCTATTCCTATTTTCTATTCTATTCTATTCCATTCAATATTCTATTCTATTTTCTATTCTATTTTCTATTCTATTCTATTCTATTTTCTATTCTATTCTATTCAATATTCTATTCTATTTTCTACTCTATTTTCTTTTCTATTCTATTCCATTGCATTCCATTCCATTCCATTCCTTTTTTCTATTCTATTCTATTCTATTCTATTCTATTCTATTCTATTCTATTCCATTCAATATTCTATTCTATTTTCTATTCTATTCCATTCTATTCCATTCAATATTCTATTCTATTTTCCATTCCATTCCATTCCATTCCATTCCATTCCATTCCATTCCATTCTATTCTATTCTATATTCTATTCTATTTCTATCCTATCCTATCCTATTCATAGAGGGATTCAATCAAGATCATGTGAAGAATTAGTAATGCTTTACAATGCTTTGGTAAGGCCACATTTGGAATATTGTGTTCAGTTTTGATCGCCGCGACGTAAAAAGTTGCTGAGACTCTGGAAAGAGGGCAGAGAAGAGCAACCAGGAGGATGAGGGGACCGGAGGCTAAAACATATCAAGAACAGTTGCTGGACCTGGGCCTGGCTAGTTTAATGGAAAGAAGGACCAAAGGAGACACGATAGCAGTGTTCCAAGATTTGAGGGGCTGCCCCAAAGAAGATTTGGGGGTCAACTTATTTTCCCAAAGCCCCTGAAGTGCAGGAGAAGAAGCAACGGATGGAAACTGACCAAGGAGAGAAGCAACCTGGGATTAAGGAGAAACTTTGAGAACCATTAACCAGTGGAACAGCTTGCCACTAGAAGTTGTGGGTGCTGCATCGCTGGAGGTTTTTAAGAAGGGTCTGGACAGCCACCTGTCTGAAATGGTTTAGGGGCTCCTGCTTGGAGAAGGGGGTTGGACTAGCAGACCTCCAGGGGCCCTTCCAACTCAACAATCAACCCATCAATCAGAATAGGAGCTGGAAGGGACTTCGGAGGTCTTCTAGTCCAACCCCCTTCTCAAGCAGGAGACCAGGTCCACCCACAGGCTGCGTTCCTTCTCTCTTTTCCAAAAACTCCCCTAAGATACAGCAAAAGCCCCCGAAATGATCCCCAGGGGTGGGATGTCACCCGGCAACCTCTCACAGCTTTGTGGAGCAGCCGCCATCTTAAGCCTAGCTGAGCTAGGCCTCTCTTGGTCGAGGGGATGCGTGCCGGCATACGCGTGTGTGTTGTCTCTGTGTGTGTCTGTGTGTGCGCAGTTGTGTGGCGCAAAGCTTCCTTCTGCCAGCTTTCTGCACAGCTGTTTCCTGGCCGTGGATTACTGCAACCGCACGATCTGCTTTCCAGCAGCCAAGCCTGGTTGTCCTTCTTGGAGAAGCTCATTGGGACACGGGGTGGGGGGGGCTTGCGAGAGGCGATGGGCACCAGGTTTTGGGGGTATCCCCACGCCCAAGGGGTGCGCATTTGTGTGGCGCAAATCTTCCTCCTGCCAGCTTTCTGCTGCGCAGCGGTTTCCTGGCCGTGGTTAGTTAGCCC